>NW_028318522.1:792500-910299 GCF_062004578.1 Staurois parvus
TGCGGGGGTTGATTTGCGTAATCTTCAGGACTAAAATGATTTTATTAAACCCGTGTGCAAAAAATGCAAAAAACGTCTCTGGAAGCAAAAGGAAAGGCACACCCTTAGAATGTTAATTGAGAAAAAAGATTGAATGACTGTGACTGTGTGCCTTGCTGCGGGCGTTTCTGGGAAAACGTGACCAGACCGCAGCACAAAAAAAAGTAAATAAATTGATTAAAATAAATAAACATATACAAAAAATTCCTATGTATAAAAATAAAATAAATTCTATTAATAAACAAATATCTAAAAGTCCTAAATCAGTAGTGAATTATGTGCTCCAATCAGAAAAGAGTGCTAAAAAAAAACTCTCGAAAGTGCCCACGCCATCCGTGGCATCCAACTCACCAGATAAAATGGACTCTTAGCTGATATGACTTAAGAGTCAAACAGGTTTAAAGGTGGGGTATACCGGGCAAGGGCGGACTGACCATTTGGAAACTCGGGCACTGCCCGAGGGCCCGGGGTCAGTAGGGGGCCCCTGGTACCTTTTTCATAGGCTTTTTTGAGTTTGGGCAAGGACACAGGGGCCCCATGATCCCTTATTGCCCCAGGGGCCCCATGAGTTGTCAGTCCGCCCCTGATACCGGGCGATTCCGGGAAAAGACCTAAGGGACCTTTAAAACCACTGGCTCCTATGAGGGTACCGCTACATTCATGAAATCCCTTCTTCAGCTCTGTGTATACAAAGGAGCATGGGGGGGCTCTTGTCCATAATGGGGGGTGGTACTGACACAGCTCCAGATGATCCACATTGGCTCACAATTGATCTGATCCAGAAATATTTATATTCAAATGTTTTTTATTGAAAAAAAAAAAAAAATTTTCAACATACAAAAAGGTAAACATATTAACATGAAATTAGAAGGGTTCACTCGAAGGTCATAATGCATGAGTAGAGAAGTAGGAGTGGAAGATCCCCACCAATAGGCCGGGGATACTTTAGGTTCCAATTGTATACATGAGAGGTATGCTCATTGTCATGTGAACCATTCTAGAGAACGAAAGATTATAAGTAGGGGGGGGGAGTAGAAAATGGGGAGGGAAAGGAAAAGAAGGGAGAGGGCACCAGTGGATGACGAGTTACGTGTAATACAATGGGTAGAATTAGTAATCATTTTACAGAGCAGTTTGGGTTTTTTAGCCATCGAGACCATTGGGTATTAAATTTGTGAGAAGTGGAGTTTTGAAAGGCAATCCTTCTTTCCATTTCACATTGGAGATTGAGATCGGAAAAGAGTCGAGACAAAGGGGGAGTGGTGGTAGAGCGCCATAGTCTGGTAATATTGGTTTTTGCAGCTGCTAAAGTATGAATAACAATGGTCCGTGTATTCGTAGGAAAATTATCTACCCCAATATGCAGGAGAGCTAAAGCGGGGTTTGGTGTTACTAACGTACCTGTAATTGAGGAAATTATTTGAAAAACTTTGTTCCAGTAAGACTTAATTGACCTACAATTCCAGAGTATATGTAAAAGTGTACCAGACTCTCCGCAATGTCTCCAGCAGGCTCGCGAGTGTTGTGGATAAAATAATGATAATTTAGTGGGAGTTAAGTACCATTCATGTAAGATTTTTAAATATGTTTCCCAGTGGGAGGAACATTTCGAGGCCTTGTACGTAATGGTAAATGTTTTTTCCCACATGCTTGGGGATATTGATTGGTGGAAATTTTTCTCCCAGTTAAGGTTAAGGAGGAGGTATATGTTGCAAATTGCCTTTCGGTTATAAGTGTGTAAAAGATAGAGATTCCTTTTTTTGGGTATTTGGTTCTATGAAAGAAATGATGCGCAGTTGCAGAAATTTCTGTTGTGTGCGGGATACTTGTTTTGTGGAGTGCATGGGCTATGCGCATATATGTAAATTGTTCATTGCCAGGAAGGTGAAATTTGCTTTGAGTGGTGTAGAAGGAGTCCAATTTGCTTGAGGTGAATATGTCTTGAATGTAAAGTATACCAAGGGCCGTCCACTTTGTTAAATTTAGATGAGGTATGATGTGATGCAAGGACGAAAGTGGGGTAGGGGTTTGAACATTGTTTTTCCCTAATTTATTGTAGTCAACAAAATCGTGCCATGCCGTTAAGGAGGCCTGTATGCATGGGTGTTTGTGAAGCGCTTGAATCTGAGCCCCTCGAGGTAGACATAGTATGTCCGTTATCGCGTATGGAAGGTACAAAGATGTTTCCAAGGTGGTCCATATTTTTTCCGGTGAGGGGTGCCACCAGAAGAAGAGCTGGTCTAATAGAACAGCTTGGTAGTAGGATTTCATATGTGGGAGGCCTGCTCCACCTCTGGAGGTAGGACGTATTAGGAGATTCGTGGTGCATCTGGGTTTTTTTGAGTTCCATAGGAATTTGTTTAATATGGCCTGGAGGTTAGTGAAGAAAGAGTATGGGACTGGGATAGGGAGTGTACGGAAAATGTATAGTATCTTAGGAAGAATACACATTTTTAGGGTTGCTATTCTACCTAATGTCGATAGAGTAGAGGTGCGAAAGCTCTTGAGATCCCGTCGGATAGTTTCAAGTAGCGATCTGTAATTAGTTGGGTAAAGCTGAGTAGTATTAGGGGTGAGTCTAATGCCCAAATAAGGAATGCTGTGTTTTTCCCAGGTAAAAGGGAACTGTTTAGAGAGTAAGTCCTGGGTAATAGAAGGCGTATATAAACGTAATATTGATGATTTGGATTCATTAAGTTTGTAATATGAGACCGCTGAGTAGTCTTGAATGTGCGTACGAATCGTCTGGAGTGATTTATATGGATTTGTAATCATCAGTATAATGTCGTCTGCGAAGAGACTGATTTTGTGTTCAGTGGTGAGGTATTTGACTCCCGTGAAGTTTGGGTCGTTTCTAAGGTTAGTCGCTAGTGGTTCTATAAGTAAGGCAAAAATTATGAGGGACAGGGGGCAACCTTGTCTGGTTCCATTGGATATACAAAAGGGCTGTGAGAGAGTGCCATTAGTTAAGACTCTAGCAGAGGAGTAAAGGGCGAGGATCGCCGACAAGATCCAATCCGTAATGCCAAACTTTTGTAGTGTTAGCGTCATAAATTTCCAGTGAATTCGGTCGAAAGCCTTTTCCGCGTCTAGTGATAAAAAAAGGGAGGGACGTTTGTCAGTTTCAAGGTGGTGAAGTAGATATATAATTCGCCTGGTGGTGTCAGGAGCCTGTCTACCAGGTATAAAACCCACTTGGTCTGGATGGATCAATGTAGGTAGGTATGGGAGTAATCTTTGGGCAATTATCTTGGCGTATATTTTTATGTCTGTATTAAGTAGCGAGATCGGTCTGTAATTTTGAGCGAGTTGGGGGTCTTTGCCCGGTTTCGGGATGGTTGTGATTATCGATTGTAGCATGTCAAGGGGGAATTCCCCGTCAGATGCCACGTGATTGTAGAGGGCAGATAGGTGTGACTTAAGGTCGGGTGTAAATGTTTTGTAGAATTCATTAGTGAAGCCATCATTCCCTGGTGATTTATTTAAAGGTAGGGTGGTTATGACTTTTTCAATTTCTAAGGTTGAGATTGGTACCGATAGAGATTCGAGTTGAGAAGGGGTGATGTGGGCGAGATTGGTGTTATGCAGGAAGCGTTCAATGGAGGGAATCGTTGGTTGGGTTGTATTAGAGTCGTCTTTTATGTTATATAGCTTCTGATAATATGTTGCAAAAGCGTTAGCAATATCTTGTGGATTTGTAAGAGGAGAGCGTGTGGTTGGGTGTTGGATCGTAGATATTTTGGTCTTAAGTCGTTTTTGTTTAATGCTCTTAGCAAGAAGAGAGCTTGCTTTATTACCAAGCGCATAGAATTTGGTCTTTGTTTTTTGGAGGTTGGTGTCACAAGAGTGGAGTAAAAGGGTGCGTAATTTGTTTCTATCTTGGTTTAGAATTGCTGAAATAGAAGGGTTAGGGTATTTTTTGTTAATTTCCTCATTTAGGTTAATGGAGGTTAGGAGTTGGTCAATTTGTTGAGAGCGCTGTCTATTTATACGGGAGTTTAATTGTATGAGGATACCTCTCATGTAGGCCTTGTAAGTTTGCCAAAGTGTAGTAATTGAGATATCCGGAGTGGTGTTGGTAGCAAAAAACAAGTTGTGGGCTTCTAAAATATGTTTCTGATTGTCTGGAAGTTTCAGGAGTGAGGAGTTGAGTCTCCAAATCGGTGGGAGCGCCGAACGTCGATCGTCATCCAAGGATATACTGATTGGTGCGTGGTCTGACCAGGAAATGGTTCCAATGTTAGAGGAAGTCACTTGTTGTAATGACCATTTGTCAGTGATAAACATATCTATTCTGGAGTATGAAAGATGTGCTGGGGAGTAGTAGGTATAGTCTCTCTCAGAGCCATGTTGGCATCTCCATATATCATACAAGTCGTGATCATGTAGAAATTGATTAAAGGTATATTTAGTGGGTGGCTTCTTAGAGGATGAGTCCACGAGTGGGTTGCTCATAACATTGAGGTCTCCGCCAATTATGAGTTTGCCTTGTTTATGCTCAGAGATGGTCTTATAGAGCATTCGATAAAATTGCATTTGGTTGTTGTTTGGGCCGTATACATTCACCAATGTGTGGGTTATGTCATTTATCTGGCAGATGAGGATATAAAAGCGTCCATGTGGGTCGGCCATTTTCGAGATGAGGTGGAAAGGGAGAGAGTCTTTAATGGCTATAATTACTCCGTTTTTCTTTTTGCGATTGGTTGCCATAAATATTTGTGAGAAATGGTGCAGGTGTAGCTTAGGCGTTTTTTCTGTGGCGAAGTGAGTCTCTTGTATAAAGGGAATGTCGGCTCGGGATTTCCGGGTTTCTTTAAGGAGCAGCGATCTCTTGAAAGGCGAGTTTAGGCCTCTAACGTTAAGAGATGTTATATTAATCATTTATATAAGTTTCTTCGTTGAAAATATAATGTCGGGTTGTTGTTTGAGATGGTCGAGACTCGGTAATCTCCTGGGAAAGGAAAGTCATAGCATAGTCATGGTACCAGTAAGGCTCGAGTGAAGGTTTAGAGGAAGTGGCCCATGTAGCCTCAAGGACAACACGATTGGAAGTAAGGAGGGGTAGCTGATGGTGCCGTAGGAAAAAATGAGAGGAAACGCAAGGGATACTAAAAATAGTTTTGCAAAAAATGCAAATAGGCCAAGTAGCCAACATCGCTACTTTAGAGCTGGGGGGTATAAACAGGCTTTGACCGCCGAGAGGGTCATGCCACACGTAAACTTGGAGAGCGAACTTCATTAAATGTAGGCCGATCGCCAGAAGTGTAAGCATTGAAAAATAACCCCGGGGGGGGGGAAGGAAAGATGTCAGCACCTGGAATGCTCTATGTAACAGCTTGAGATGTCTCCATGCGTTGGGCAGAGTTAGAGGTGGTGTCATGTGTATCTGCAGGGAGAATGTTCCATGTCCTGAGCAGGTCTAAGCCTGCTTCCAGGTTCCTGACGGTGTATATTTTGCCTTGCCGTCGCACTATTAATTTAGTTGGGAAGCCCCATTGGTAGGCTATGCCATGATTCCTTAGGGCCTTAGTGATGGAAATCATTTTTTTTCTATTAAGGAGCGTGGCTTTGGATAGGTCCGCATAGAGGCGGAGATTTGCATGTGATGGCGGGAGAGGTGGTGGGTTTCTAGCCGCAATCATAATTTTTTCTTTAACGTGGTAAAAATGCACCCGGATCAGTACATCTCTCGGAATAGATGCCGGCAGAAACGCCAGTTTGGGCAGTCGGTGGGCTCGATCAATCGCGAGCTCTAGATCTGGAAGTGTTGGTAGGAGTAGTTTGAAGTACTGCTGTATGTAGGGTAGCAGATTTTCGCTCGGCACTGATTCAGGGATCCCTCTGAATTTAATGTTGTTGCGACGCGAGCGATCTTCTAAGTCAGCTAATTTTAAATTGATTTGCTCGATATCAGATGAGTGATCTGTATGAGCGTCAATCAAGTCGTTATGCGCTGTTATGATGTCACCTAGACTGCTTTCAATATGGCAAATTCTACGTTCTTGGTGCTGTACCACATTAGTTATTTGGTTTAAAGACGCAAAAATGTCATTTTGCAGAGATTGACGGAGTGACGTCAGCAGGTGTTTCATGGACACCTCTGTTAGCGGCTGATCTGCTGCTGGGAATGCATCTATATCTGGCAGGTTTAAAGTAGCGGGTGGAGGCGTGATATTTAGGGCTTGGTAGGAAATGTTAGGGTCCTGGTCCAAACGTGGCCTGGCTTTGGCAGGGCTGCTAGTTGTGGGTGACAGAGGGGGTGATAACTCACCAGGGTCCCCCAAGGTTCAGCGTGATTAGTGTTGTACCCCAAGGTTCAGTGTTAGTGGGGTACCCCAAGGTTCAGTGTTATTAGTGGGGTACCCCAAGGTTCAGTGTTATTAGTGGTGTACCCCAAGGTTCAGTGTTATTAGTGGGGGACCCCAAGGTTCAGCGTGATTAGTGTTGTACCCCAAGGTTCAGTGTTAGTGGGGTACCCCAGGGTTCAGTGTTATTAGTGGTGTACCCCAGGGTTCAGTGTTATTAGTGGGGGACCCCAGGGTTCAGTGTCATTAGTGGTGTACCCCAGGGTTTCGTATGTTATTAGTGGGGGACCCCAAGGTTCAGTGTCATTAGAGGGGTACCCCAACGTTCAGTGTCATTAGTGGTGTACCCCAAGGTTCAGTGTTATTAGTGGGGGACCCCAAGGTTCAGTGTTATTAGTGGGGGACCCCAAGGTTCAGTGTTATTAGTGGGGTACTCCAAGCTTCAGTGTTGGGACCCTTACTTTTTAATATATTTATAAACAATATGGGGTGTGAGATTATAAATCCCATTCCAGTCTTTGCAGATGACACCAAGCTGTGCCGGGGAATAACGTCCTTACAGGATGTCTCCCACTTACAAGCCAACCTCAATGCTGTGTAATTGGGGGACTATGGGGCCAATGAGGGTTAATGTTGATAAATGTAATGTTCTTCACTTGGGGGGCTAAGAATATGCATCATACATACTAGGGGGGTACAACTGGGGGGTCAACGGTGGAGAAAATCTGGGGGGGGGTCATTGGTGAAGGATTTGGGAGTTCTGGTAGATTACAAGCTTAATAATGGCAGCAATGCCAAGCTGCGGGTTCTAAAGTGAGTAAAATCCTCTCTTGTATTAAAGGAGGTATAGACTCCAGAGAGAGAGATATCATTCCCCCCCCCCAGTACAAATCAAGGGGGGATATGCAGGTGGATCCTACGGATCCTACAGTGGATCCAGGATCCACTGGATCCAGAGGATTATAACTTTTTTTTTTTAATGGTTGAACTGGATGCCCCTCAATGGCTGGGCGATGGAGACATCTTGTGACCAAATGAGGGAATTACACTATTTCCAAAAGTATTGGGACAGCCCTCCAAATCATTGGATTCAGGTGTTGCAATCACGTCCATGGCCACAGGCAGGGCTGCTGTTAGAATCCATGGGGCCGCATACAGCCCCCCTTAAAAAAACCCACAATGTGAATTTCAGACCCCTCCATGAGTTCTAAGTGGGAGAACTTGCAAAATCGCAGGGGGTTCAAATACTTCTGTTCCTCACTGTAGATGTTTTTATCTATTTCACTAATAAAGCACCCGAAGATAATGCGCCCGTTTCTGTTTTTGCTGTTGTAGGATTGGATTTCCCCAATTCGAGGAAGGCTGCACCGTCTATCCTTTCACTTTGGGTTGTTTGACTTTGGCTCAGGGGCGGACTGACTACTCATGGGGCCCCCGGCCAATAGGGGATCATGGGGCCCCTGTGTCCTTGCCCAAACTCAAAAAAGCCTATGAAAAAGGTACCAGAGACATCTCATGGGGCCCCCTATTGACCCTGGGCCCTCGGGCAGTTTCCAAATGGTCAGTCCGCCCTGCTTTGGCTTCTCTTTGCAGTATAAGACGGGGGCCTCAACCATTTCAGTGCTAAAGTCTCAAGTCTTCACTCCATTTTTTTTTTTTTTACAGCTGATCACATGGTAAAGGGCTGCTGTGATTGGCTGATGACTGAGATCTGTGATTAGCTGTGTCCATAGGAAAGGGCTGCCAGGAAGGGGGAGGGGGGTGGCGTGAAGGGGTTAAACAGGCTCTACTACAACGTGGTTTTGCGCTGCCTGTAATGCGATCGGCATAAAGATACAAAACGCATTATAAGAAATAAGAGGAAAAGTGTTTTTTATTTGTAATTTGTATTCCTATCACTGTTTACATGTTTGATTTTTTGGGAGGCGGATGTCTTGATAGTCCCCTCATTTCCTGGCTGTTCCTCCTCTTGGGGTGTGGGGATCGAGACATTGTGGAGGACGTCAAGCTCTGCGGCTTTGCCTGTTGATAAGTAAGATATACAGAGTCAGACAACGGGAAATCCAACCCCATCCGTCGTGCAGATCATCCACCGGACACTGAAATAGGACATTATCATTATATCTGCTCCCCCCGGACCCGCATTCACTATATCCGCTCTCCCCGGACCCGCATTCACTATATCCGCTCTCCCCGGACCCCGCATTCACTATATCCGCTCTCCCCGGACCCCGCATTCACTATATCCGGTCTCCCCGGACCCTGCATTCACTATATCCGCTCTCCCCGGACCCTGCATTCACTATATCCGCTCTCCCCGGACCCCGCATTCACTATATCCGGTCTCCCCAGACCCTGCATTCACTATATCCGCTCTCCCCGGACCCTGCATTCACTATATCCGCTCTCCCCGGACCCCGCATTCACTATATCCGCTCTCCCCGGACCCCGCATTCACTATATCCGGTCTCCCCGGACCCTGCATTCACTATATCCGCTCTCCCCGGACCCTGCATTCACTATATCCGCTCTCCCCGGACCCCGCATTCACTATATCCGGTCTCCCCAGACCCTGCATTCACTATATCCGCTCTCCCCGGACCCTGCATTCACTATATCCGCTCTCCCCGGACCCCGCATTCACTATATCCGCTCTCCCCGGACCCCGCATTCACTATATCCGCTCTCCCCGGACCCCGCATTCACTATATCCGCTCTCCCCGGACCCCGCATTCCCTATATCTGCTCTCCCCGAACCCTGCATTCACTATATCCGGTCTCCCCGGACCCTGCATTCACTATATCCGGTCTCCCCGGACCCTGCATTCACTATATCCGCTCTCTCCAGACCCCGCATTCACTATATCCGCTCTCCCCGGACCCCGCATTCACTACATCCGCTCTCCCCGGACCCCGCATTCACTATATCCGCTCTCCCCGGACCCCGCATTCACTATATCCGCTCTCCCCGGACCCCGCATTCACTATATCCGCTCTCCCCGGACCCTGCATTCACTATATCCACTCTCCCCGGACCCGGCATTCACTATATCCGCTCTCCCCGGACCCCGCATTCACTATATCCGCTCTCCCCGGACCCGGCATTTACTATATCTGCTCTCCCCGGACCCTGCATTCACTATATCCGCTCTCCCCGGACCCTGCATTCACTATATCTGCTCTCCCCAGACCCCGCATTCACTATATCCGCTCTCCCCGGACCCCGCATTCACTATATCCGCTCTCCCCAGACCCTGCATTCACTATATCCGCTCTCCCCGGACCCCGCATTCACTATATCCACTCTCCCCGGACCCCGCATTCACTATATCTGCTCTCCCCAGACCCCGCATTCACTATATCCGGTCTCCCCAGACCCTGCATTCACTATATCCGGTCTCCCCGGACCCTGCATTCACTATATCTGCTCTCCCCGGACCCCGCATTCACTATATCTGGTCTCCCCAGACCCTGCATTCACTATATCCGGTCTCCCCGGACCCTGCATTCACTATATCTGGTCTCCCCAGACCCCGCATTCACTATATCCGCTCTCCCTGGACCCTGCATTCACTATATCCCCCCCAGGTTGAATGTAATTCTTCATACAGAACAAAGCGATTGAAAAAATACCACATTATGGCCAGTGAATGCAGCTGCACATAATGAATAGCGCCACCATTTTAAAAAAAATAATGACATCCCTAAGTGTGGAAAGAGCTTATCTTCTCCAAACCACAAGAATAAAAAAAAAAAAGTTGCATAATAATTCACCCAGTGAATGTTTTTCTGTGTGAATGTGGGCAAAATTGAATGTTATCGGACTGTTTTCTCTCCAGGTTGAATGTTATTCATTCCTAAAAAGAGGGTCATTTAGGAGAATACATCATTATGGCCAGTAGAGGGAGCTTCTGCTCATAGGATTCATTCATTAGTCACCGGTCACACCGCTGCGATTTAAAATCACTTGATTTGTGTGCAATTTCAAGGGCGATTTCTGAAGGCTTTATCGCTACTTGTGAAGATTTTCAACGATTTCTTGTGATTTGCAGTGCGATTTCTATTGTATTCTATGTATGTAAGTCGCAGGATTTCAGAGTCGGATCGGTGTGACCGGGAGTGTTTCCAGTGAAGTCGCAGGATTTCAAAGTCGAATCGGTGTGACCGGGGGTATTTCCAGTGAAGTCGCAGGATTTCAGAGTCGGATCGGTGTGTCCGGGGGTGTTTCCAGTGAAGTCGCAGGATTTCAAAGTCAGATCGGTGTGTCCGGGGGTTTTTCCAGTGAAGTCGCAGGATTTCAAAGTCGGATTAGTGTCACCCAGAGTATTTCCAGTGAAGTCGCAGGATTTCAAAGTCGGATTAGTGTCACCCAGAGTATTTCCAGTGAAGTTACAGGATTTCAAAGTCGGATCGGTGTGTCCGGGGGTGTTTCCAGTGAAGTCGCAGGATTTCAAAGTCGGATCGGTGTCACCCAGAGTATTTCCAGTGAAGTCACAGGATTTCAAAGTCGGATCGGTGTGTCCGGGGGTGTTTCCGGTGAAGTCGCAGGATTTCAAAGTCGGATTGCTGTGACCCGGGGTGTTTCCAGTGAAGTCGCACGATTTCAAAGTCGGATCGGTGTGACTGGGGGTGTTTCCAGTGAAGTCGCAGGATTTCAAAGTCGGATCGGTGTGACTCGGGGTGTTTCCAGTGAAGTCGCAGGATTTCAAAGTCGGATCGTTGTGACCCGGGGTGTTTCCAGTGAAGTCGCAGGATTTCAAAGTCGGATCGTTGTGACCCGGGGTGTTTCCAGTGAAGTCGCACGATTTCAAAGTCGGATCGGTGTGACCGGGGGTGTTTCCAGTGAAGTCGCAGGATTTCAAAGTCGGATCGTTGTGACCCGGGGTGTTTCCAGTGAAGTCGCAGGATTTCAAAGTCGGATCGTTGTGACCCGGGGTGTTTCCAGTGAAGTCGCAGGATTTCAAAGTCGGATCGTTGTGACCCGGGGTGTTTCCAGTGAAGTCGCAGGATTTCAAAGTCGGATCGGTGTGTCCGGGGGTATTTCCAGTGAAGTCGCATGATTTCAAAGTCGGATCGGTGTGTCCGGGGGTATTTCCAGTGAAGTCGCACGATTTCAAAGTCGGATCGGTGTGACCCGGGGTGTTTCCAGTGAAGTCGCAGGATTTTAAAGTCGGATCAGTGTCACCCAGAGTATTTCCAGTGAAGTCGCAGGATTTCAAAGTCGGATCAGTGTTTCAGGTGAAGTCGCACGATTTCAAAGTCGAATCGGTGGGACCCGGGGTGTTTCCAGTGAAGTCGCAGGTAGGGGCGGACTGACAACTCATGGGGCCCCTGGGCAATAGGGGATCATGGGGCCCCTGTGTCCTTGCCCAAACTCAAAAAAGCCTATGAAAAGGTACCAGGGGCATCTCATGGGGCCCCCTACTGACCCCGGGCCCTCGGGCAGTGCCCGAGTTTCCAAATGGTCAGTCCGCCCCTGGTCGCAGGATTTCAAAGTCGGATCGGTGTGACTGTCATTAGATTTCAGGTGTGATTTAAATTCCCAAACTGCCCCTAAAATCGCCCCGATATGGCACTAAAAAAAACAAAAACGAATGTTTTGGGAAATGACTGCACTATGGCCACTAGATGGAGCCAATGATCACATGAAATAAATATTTACCATGATGATCAGCTCCATCTAGTGGCCATAGTGCTGTATTTTCCAGAACCACTCTTTTTTTTTTTTTCCATGAAGGAATATTTATCCTGGAGAGAAAATAGCCGAATAACATTGGATTTTGCCCGCATTTGCACAGGACGAATGACGTTTCACACGACGAAGCGCTCTACTATTTATTATAAAGAAGCCCCTATTTGGTGTTTTTTTTTTAGCTTACCTCTTGTAAACTGCAAACATGAAAACCAAAAAAAATGTTCCAGCCAAAATCAAAAACCAGTGATGATGACGTGTGGCTGTGGGTGGGACTTCTGGCTGTGGGGTAGTTCCATCTGCGAGAGGGGGTGTGGCCTGAGGAGCCTCCTTGGTCACGTGTTTCGGGACCCAATCCAGAACTTTGGAATCTCCTAGAACATAAAATGTTGTCACACACAATTCAAAGTGTTCCTGAACCCCCAACAGTACAATCAGTCTGTAGATGCCGCAAAGCACGCTTGTTATACTCACTGTGGAACCTAAGGGGTTAATCCTCCGCATTGTGTAAAAAGGCTGTTTGATCCCGACTTCTCTGATCCTCCCCTTCTTTCAGTGTCTACTAAATATCTCCTCATAGAACAGAGGCTCTGGGGCAAGCTGCACATGCTCAGTCTGGTGTGTATTGCTTTTGTTTTTCTTGGGAGAGTGCATATGATTAGCACAGGGCCTATCAGCACTGTCCAGACAGAGGGTCAGGGGTTCTGCATCCTCCTAGAGCAAAATGAAAACTCCTTCTACAAGCTTTAATTAGTTTTATAAATCCCAGCACTATCCTTCTTTGCTTATAACACCCCACCAAGTCACTTTAACAGTCCTTCCCCTGAAGTACATACATAAATAAATCAATCTTAAAGCAAACTTGATTACAATAAACCTAAATTTAGTGTTTAAAGTCCCAAAATAAAGTCCACATCAAAGTCCAAAATAAAAGTCCCAAAAATAGTGTTAGTCTTTATCGGTGATTCCTCATCTTCGTGTTTCCAACCAGTATTATTAATATAATCCAAGAAAGATCTTCATATACCTCAAAGAAAAAAACTAAACATAGTGTATTATCCCAAATATTATCATAAAAAGTGCCACACGTGTTACATGCAAGCAAAGACTACCGTGCCACAGCAACCGTGAAAAAGAAGAAATTCCTATGCCTTAAAAGTCAATCCACTGCACACAAATATCAGGAGTGCATAATTACCCTCACAATGATATCATAGGGACCATCATATAGATGAGATTATTTCCAACCTTTTGTTTCAGCCTTTCCAGCCACTTCCCACAGACCTCATAAACAGACCAGGGATCAGTGTATATCATAAATAATAATAACACTTTATTATAGCAACTTACATTAAAATATGATGAGATCAGCTTCCATACAGAGAAAATAATTCCAAAATCGTGCCCCTCCTCAGTAGTATTTGGGTATCCTCACCATACCACTCTGGAGGAGGAATAAGTCATATGTGGAAGATTCCCCAGATAAGCTTAACCATATGTGGAGGATTCCAGGACAAACACAAACACAACCGCGTGTTCCAGGATTAAAGATGGCCGCTACGGCACTTCCGGAAGAGCGTCACTACGTCACCACGTCACGTGCCCCGCCACGTTTCGTCACATCCGGACTTTGTCAACAGGGATACGGACGTGTCTCCTCACTCTCTTTAAATACCACTGGCTAGGGAGGTAAAGCCACAGCCGCGGCCATATTACATTCTTGAAACCTGGATATCCATACCGATATCCAGGTACGGGATTGTTATCCCTGTTTTTTGTTGGCCCGGGCACACCCTGTGTATATCGGTATGGATATCCAGGTTTCAAGAATGTAAGATGGCCGCGGCTGTGGCTTTACCTCCCTAGCCAGTGGTATTTAAAGAGAGTGAGGAGACACGTCCGTATCCCTGTTGACAAAGTCCGGATGTGACGAAACGCGGCGGGGCACGTGACGTGGTGACGTAGTGACGCTCTTCCGGAAGTGCCGTAGCGGCCATCTTTAATCCTGGAACACGCGGTTGTGTTTGTGTTTGTCCTGGAATCCTCCACATATGGTTAAGCTTATCTGGGGAATCTTCCACATATGACTTATTCCTCCTCCAGAGTGGTATGGTGAGGATACCCAAATACTACTGAGGAGGGGCACGATTTTGGAATTATTTTCTCTGTATGGAAGCTGATCTCATCATATTTTAATGTAAGTTGCTATAATAAAGTGTTATTATTATTTATGATATACACTGATCCCTGGTCTGTTTATGAGGTCTGTGGGAAGTGGCTGGAAAGGCTGAAACAAAAGGTTGGAAATAATCTCATCTATATGATGGTCCCTATGATATCATTGTGAGGGTAATTATGCACTCCTGATATTTGTGTGCAGTGGATTGACTTTTAAGGCATAGGAATTTCTTCTTTTTCACGGTTGCTGTGGCACGGTAGTCTTTGCTTGCATGTAACACGTGTGGCACTTTTTATGATAATATTTGGGATAATACACTATGTTTAGTTTTTTTCTTTGAGGTATATGAAGATCTTTCTTGGATTATATTAATAATACTGGTTGGAAACACGAAGATGAGGAATCACCGATAAAGACTAACACAATTTTTTGGGACTTTTATTTTGGGACTTTAAACACTAAATTTAGGTTTATTGTAATCAAGTTTGCTTTAAGATTGATTTATTTAAGCTTTAACTAGTGCTCTGCTGGACACTGATAGAAGTCACAAGACTGCTATATATTGCTGATGAGAAAATGGATTTAGCAGTTTAAATTTGTTAAAATAATTGCATTTCCATGTTGGGTGTACTGTGGGAAACCAGATATAGTGAATGCAGGGTCTGGGGAGAGCAGATATAGTGAATGCAGGGTCTGGGGAGAGCGGATATAGTGAATGCAGGGTCCGGGGAGAGCGGATATAGTGAATGTGGGGTCTGGGGAGAGCGGATATAGTGAATGCGGGGTCCAGGGAGACCAGATATAGTGAATGCAGGGTCCGAGGAGAGCGGATATAGTGAATGCGGGGTCCGGGGAGAGCGGATATAGTGAATGCAGAGTCCAGGGAGAGCGGATATAGTGAATGCGGGGTCCAGGGAGACCAGATATAGTGAATGCAGGGTCCGAGGAGAGCGGATATAGTGAATGCGGGGTCCGGGGAGAGCGGATATAGTGAATGCAGAGTCCGGGGAGAGCGGATATAGTGAATGTGGGGTCTGGGGAGAGCGGATATAGTGAATGCGGGGTCCAGGGAGACCAGATATAGTGAATGCAGGGTCCGAGGAGAGCGGATATAGTGAATGCGGGGTCCGGGGAGAGCGGATATAGTGAATGCGGGGTCCGGGGAGACCAGATATAGTGAATGCAGGGTCCGGGGAGAGCACATATAGTGAATGCGGGGACCGGGGAGACCAGATATAGTGAATGCGGGGTCCAGGGAGACCGGATATAGTGAATGCAGGGTCGGGGGAGAGCGGATATAGTGAATGCGGGGTCCGGGGAGAGCGGATATAGTGAATGCAGGGTCCGGGGAGAGCAGATATAGTGAATGCGGGGACCGGGGAGACCAGATATAGTGAATGCGGTGTCCAGGGAGAGCGGATATAGTGAATGCGGGGTCCGGGGAGACCGGATATAGTGAATGCAGGGTCCGGGGAGAGCGGATATAGTGAATGCAGGGTCCGGGGAGAGCGGATATAGTGAATGCGGGGTCTGGGGAGAGCGGATATAGTGAATGCGGGGTCCGGGGAGAGCGGATATAGTGAATGCAGGGTGCGGGGAGAGCGGATATAGTGAATGCGGGGTCCTGGGAGAGCGGACATAGTGAATGCGGGGTCCGGGGAGAGCAGATATAGTGAATGCGGGGTCCGGGGAGAGCAGATATAGTGAATGCGGGGTCTGGGGAGAGCGGATATAGTGAATGCAGGGTCCGGGGAGACCGGATATAGTGAATGCGGGGTCCAGGGAGAGCGGATATAGTGAATGCAGGGTCTGGGTAGAGCGTTCCAGATGCATTCTGAAAGTGCATTTTTGACACATTTTTGACACATTCTAGTGTATTTTTGATGCATTCCAGTTTATTTTTTCTTCTCTTTTTTTCTTCAATTTAAATAGGGATATGTGTGTTCCGGTGCATTTTGGTGCGTTTTACCGCGTTCCAGTACAGTTCTGTGCAGGAAAAATGCCGCCTGTTCTACTTTTTTTCTGCACCCAGAATGCAGTGGAACTGCAAGCACTGATGTGAACTATGACACTGACAACCATGTCACCGACTTTCTGTGCATTTTGAATGCAGAAAAAAGCAACCAAAACCAATGTAGTGTAAACTGGCCCTAAGGGCTGGTTCACGCTATAGAAACACAGTCCAGATGCGTTACGAATGCGTTTTTGCATGCGTATTTTTGACGCATTTTTGGTGTGTTCTGTTTTATTTTTTATGCATTTTTTGACGCATTCCGTTGTGTTTTTGATGCGTTCCAGTATATTTTTTCCTCTCTCTTTTTCTTCAATTTAAATAGTGTGGTTGTGGTGCATTTTGGTGTGTTCCAGTGCATTTTTGATGCATTTTGGTGGAGGGGGGATTATGGTGTGGGATTGTTTTTCAGGGATTGGGCTTGGCCCCCTAGTTCCAGTGAAGGGAACTCTTAAAGCAACATTTTGGACATTTTCATGCTCCCAACTTTGTGGGAGGAGTTTGGGGGTGGCCCCTTCCTGTTCCAACATGACTGCACACCAGTGCACAAAGCAAGGTCCATAAAGACAGGGAGAAGCCAGTTTGGGGTGGAGGAACTTGACTGGCCTGCACAGAGTCCTGACCTCAACCCCATAGAACACCTTTGGGATGAATTAGAGCGGAGACTGCAAGCCAGGCCTCCTCCCCCGACATCAGTGCCTGACCTGACAAATGTGCTTCTGGAAGAATGGTCCAACCTTCCCATAGACACCCTCCTAAACCTTGTGGACGGCCTTCCCAGAAGAGATGGAGCTCTTATAGCTGCAAAGGGCGGGGCCAACTCAATTTTGAACCCTACAGACTAAGACTGGGGGGCCATTAAAGTTCATGTGCGTGGAAAGGCCGGCTGACCAATACTTGGGGCAATATAGTGTAGTTTGACTAGTTTAGTGTGGTGGAAACTCTAGTGGACTTGCAAGAAATTTTAGATCTACAGCATACCAAGATAAGTTGAGTACATTGTGGGCTCACAACCCTGCAGTAACAGTTTGGTGAAGACCCTTTTCTGTTCCAGCATGGCTGTGACCCTATGTACAAAGACAACTCCATAGAGACATGGTTTGACCAGTTTGGGGTGGAGGAACTGGAGTGCCCAGACCTTAACGCTACTGAACACCTTTCAAATGAGCTGGAAGGCTGATTGTGATCCAGGTCTTGTCCTCATAAAGACATGGTTTGACCAGTGTGGGATGGAGGAACTGGAGTGCCGAGACATCAACCCTACTGAACACATTTGGAATGAGCTGGAAGGCTGATTGTGAACCAGGTCTTGTCCTCCATAAAGACATGGATTGACCCGTTTGGGATGGAGGAACTGGAGTGCTCAGACCTCAACCCTACTGAACACCTTTGGAATGAGCTGGTGGAATGATTGGGAACCAGGCCTTGTCCTCCATAAAGACATGGTTTGACCAGTTTGGTTTGGAGGAACTGGAGTGCCCAGACCTCAACCCTACTGAACACCTTTTGAATGAGCTGGAAGGCTGATTGTGAACCAGGTCTTGTCCTCCATAAAGACATGGTTTGATCAGTTTGGGGTGGAGGAACTGGAGTGCCCAGACCTCAACCCTACTAAACACCTTTAGAATGAGCTGGAAGGCTGATTATGAACCAGGCCTTGTCTTCCATAAACACATGGTTTGACCAGTGTGGGGTGGAGGAACTGGAGTGCCGAGACATCAATCCTACTGAACACCTTTGGAATGAGCTGGAAGGCTGATTGTGAACCAGGTCTTGTCCTCCATAAAGACATGGTTTGACCAGTGTAGGGTGGAGGAACTGGAGTGCCCAGACCTCAACCCTACTAAACACCTTTAGAATGAGCTGGAAGGCTGATTACACTGTTCAACAGGTAAAAAGTTTTGGGCATAAAATTAGCTAATCTTATATAATTTTGGGGTGCTGAAAACGAAAATGACCCTAAAAAATGTTGATTGGCTCTAGTTTCCATGATATATTCACCCATCTAATGACGTAAGCCATTCAAAATTATGATGCAACTTCAGCTGCATATTGCGCAATTGATACTGGTGACCAATAGAAAATGTCATGTATACTGAGATGATGCAATATTAGCCTTTAATTGCATCACTTCACTGCATAAAAGCTGCAGTATCTGTAGCTGATTGGAGTTCGTCTTTACATTTCGTTTTCTGCTTATATAGGCTACTCAGTAATGCCTCGAACTTGTGTGAATAAAGCAGATAATTTCTGCTATATCTGCGGTGAAATAACTTTTATCTCACAAAAAAGGAGGATAACAGGAATGATTAAGAAAGCCTACAACTTGTATTTTGGCTGCAAGATAGGAGACCAGGACAAGAGCTGGGCACCACATATATGCTGCAATTCTTGTGGGACGGCACTGGAGCAATGGTTGAATGGAAAAAAGGCATCTATGCCTTTCGCTGTGCCAATGATTTGGAGAGAGCCAACAGATCATGTTAGTAATTGTTACTTTTGTATGGTGCCTCCAATTGTAAAAGGGCTAAATAAGAAGAAAAAGTTATCTGTGCACTATCCAAATATTCCATCGGCAATACGTCCAGTTCCTCATGGAGAGGGGCTACCAGTTCCTAAAGCATCAGAATCCTTCGTGGTTGAGTCAAGTGAGGAAGAACCTGAAGCGTGTAGTCATCAACCATCAACCTCACATGACCCAGACTTTCTTCCATCCACACCCACTGAACCACACCTCATTACACAAGTGGAATTGAGCGATCTTATCAGAGACCTGGATCTTCCGAAGAACAAGGCAGAGCTTTTGGGGTCAAGACTACAACAGTGGAATCTCCTAGCAAGTGATGTTCGTACGTCTTTCTACCGTCATCGTCAGAAAGATCTGATCCCATTCCTCGTCCAGGAAGGTGATATTGCTGTATGTAACAATGTTCATGGTTTAATCTCAGCCATCGGCGTATGCTATGATCCCGATGAGTGGAGGCTGTTCATTGATGCTTCAAAGGCGAGTCTTAAAGCTGTTTTGCTCCATAATGGCAATCAGCTGCCGTCAGTTCCAGTTGCTTACGCAGTTTCAATGAAAGAAACGTATGAAAACTTGAAAGAGCTTTTAAGGTGCATCAACTATGATGAACATCAATGGTCGATTTGTGGTGACCTGAAGGTGATTGCTATCCTACTTGGACTTCAAGGTGGATATACTAAGTACTGCTGCTTCCTCTGTGAGTGGGACAGTCGTGCGAGAGAAATGCACTATGCCAAAAGAGACTGGCCATTACGCCAGTCATTGCAGCCTGGAGAAAAAAATGTTAACTATCCAGCACTTGTAGACAGCAATAAGATCTTATTACCTCCATTACACATCAAGTTGGGATTAATGAAAAACTTTGTTAAGGCAATGGACAAGAATAAAGCAGGTTTCAAGTACCTGATTAGCAAATTTCCAGCACTTAGTGCTGCAAAAATAAATGAAGGAGTCTTTGTTGGGCCACAGATTCGTAAACTTATTCATGATGATGAGTTTCTTTCTCTGTTGCGTGGAAAGGAAAAGGCTGCCTGGACAGCATTTGTATCAGTGACATCAAATTTTCTTGGAAACAATAAAACACCAGACTACAAGAGAGTGGTAGAAAAACTCATCCAGACTTACAGAAATCTGGGTTGCAACATGTCTCTAAAAATTCATTATCTACATTCGCATCTGGATTTTTTCCCACCAAACTGTGGAGCAGTGAGTGATGAACACGGAGAGCGCTTCCATCAAGACATTGCAGCTATGGAAAGAAGATATCAAGGTAAATGGAGCCCATCAATGCTTGCTGACTATTGCTGGACAGTTGTAAGAGATAGCCCTTTCCTCCAATACAAGAGAAAAGCCAAGAGAAGCAAAACCGACACAAACTGAAGACAAAACTAGTGAGAATCCGAAGTATTAAAATGATTCAACTTAGCTTATGGCTATAATTTTTCTTGGTAATCCTATGCAATATATTATGCCATTTAGGCTTTGTTATGTAGTCAATATCACTTGCTTTATATTTGTGGAAAGACATCTATCTATATAATTATTGTGCATTATGTAGTCATTACACCTATAGTAGAAAACTTTCCGTTTACAGAAAAACTAGAGCCAATTGACAAATTTCATTGTTATATTTGAACTCAGAATGTGAAATTCATTAAGAAATGGATCCTTTTGTTTCCAAAACTGGCAAAAAATAAAAATTTGTTGAACAGTGTTATGAACCAGGTCTTGTCCTCCAACATCAGCACTTGACCTCATGCACGGGTCAAATTCCCACAGACACCTTTATGGAAAGCTGGAAGCTGAAGGCTCTTGTAGCTGCAAAGGAGGGGGAGGGGAGGGCACAACACCCATATTAATACAAAATGCCATCACTATACCTTCATATATTGCAGGTTGGTTTGTCCAGTTCCCGTTCTCCAAGAAGAATTGTGTGTCCTTCAATTCAGTGAGTAGGACCAGGTGGGTTTCGTTGAAGATGTAAACCTTTGATTCATTGTCAGTGCACATTGTAGGCTCCCTGCTGTAGTTTGTTGGTGCAATATCGCAGAAATCCTCCAAATCCTTCTTGACGGTTATCTGAACGTTGTAGAAGCTTTCGTTGGTGGTAAACCTGTACACTGACCATGGTTGTGGCATGTTGGTCACTGGAGAGGCTGAAAATAAAATTGTGTAAAGCTCAGAAGTCTGAGAAGAAGAACACTCTGAAGTAACTGAAACACGATTCCATTGACACTCAGCAACTGTTACATTGTTACTCCGTGAGGAATGTCGAATGCCGGTCCTAATATAGGTCTGCGAGGCCATGGTTTTCTCTGAGTCTTCTCTGTTTCAAGCACTCCTTCATGCATTGACATACCTTCTTTAGACCTTGGTCCATCCGGCCAGTATTGTCACCTGCTGAATAAGCAGTCTCCACAGACAGCTTAACTCTCCAATAAGACACGGCAGTTTCATCCAAAAGTAGTTTTACTTGTTAAAATGCAGAACATGGATGTTCACCAGTCGAATCAAAGTGTGTCCCAACTATGGCCCTCCAGCTGTTGAAGTACTACAAGTCCCATCATGCATCTGCCTCTGGGTGTCTTACCTGTGGTTGTCAAAGTCTTGCAAGGCCTCATGGGACTTGCAGTTCCTCAACACCTGGAGGGCCATAGTTTGGACACCCCTGGTGTAAATGATCAGGTCTTTTGACCACCATGAAGGCTGGAAACTAACGGAGGGAACGTGAGGAAGAAGAGAGGAGGTCTAGCTAAGGACTAAGGGCTAGTTCACATTGGATGCAGTCCAGTGCACTTTTTTTTCTGCATCAAAAATGCATGCACAGTGTTTTCCATGTATTCCATTGGCCCTAGTTCACACCAGTGCAGTCAGTTCCAGTGTGTTCCGGTGGCAGGAAAAAAAGTAGAACAAGCTGCATTTTTTCTGCACAGAATTGCAGTGGAACATAACAAACTGCATCAAAACTGCACCGGAACGGAGTGTGGTGTGAACTATAAGTAAAAACGTACCTGGAATGCGCCTGGAGTGCGTTTTTGTGATGTGAACGGGCACTATACCAACTAACTCATACGTGCGGGTAAACTGGAATGTACCATTTTACAGACATTACATTACAAGTTGCAGTTACACTGAATCTCCGCTAGATGGCAGTTCAAAGGTCCATGGCTGCATTACATGGTTATGAAGGCTGAAGGTGTTTTACCTTCATGGATTCTATGCATGAAGGTAACAAAAACCTTCTGTGTGCAGCATCCCCCCCCCCCCCCGGCTTAATACTCACCTAAGCCCCTTCTCGATCGAGCCATGTGCACTAGAGTCTCGGCTATCCTGGGACTCCCTCTCCTCATTGGCTGAAACAGCAACAGGAACCATTGGCTCCCGCTGCTGTCAATCACAGCCGGTGAGCCAATGAGAAGATAGAGGGGGCAGGGACGAGCCGCAGCTCCTTGTGTGACTGGACTGGAGCAGGTGCCCCTATAGCAAGCTGCTTGCTGTGGGGGGCACCTGACAGGAGGGAGGAGCCAGGAGCACCACTGGGGGACCCGAGAAGACAAGGATCTGGGCTGCTCTATCATAATGCTGCGCCATCACCCCTTATATAACATCATTCAACTCTGGCTCCAGTTCTTGTGAATCGGCTCCTCCCATTTACCGGTAGGCGAACCTAATATCTAGAGGGTGTGCTCTAAATGTTGAGTATTTTAGAGCACAGCATTATGAATAGGGTCTGAGGAAGAGGGGATTGCCCCTCGGAACGCGTCAAAACGCATCAGTAACTTTGAAGCATCATCTTGCTTTGTCGCTCATGATACGCCTGTGTACATTTGTTGTTTGTGAGTGTATTCCACAAGCAAGAGGATGCTTGAAAGTGGCTGACATGTTTCGAGGAGCGATCCCCTCTTCCTCCGAGCCTATTCATAATGCTGCGCAATCACCCCTTATATAACATCATTCAACTCTGGCCGCAGTTCTTGTGAATGGGCTCCTCCCATTTACCGTTGGGTGGACCTGATATCTAGAGGGTGTGCTCTAAATGTTGATTATTTTAGAGCACAGCATTATGAATAGGCTCTGAGGAAGAGGGGATTGCCCCTCGAAACGCGTCAGCCTTTCATGCATCCTCTTGCTTTGTGGGACTTGTGCACCATTTCAGACCATGGGGTGTTGTTGGCCATGATACACCTGTGTACATTGTTGTTTGTGAGTATATTCCACAAGCAAGAGGGTGCTTGAAAGTGGCTGACGTGTTTCGAGGAGCGATCCCCTCTTCCTCAGAGCCTATTCGTAATGCTGCGCAATCACCCCTTATATAACATCATTTGACTCTGGCCACAGTTCTTGTGAATGGGCTCCTCCCATTTACCGGTGGGCGGACCTGATATCTAGGGGGTGTGCTCTACATGTGGAGTATTATAGGCTCTGAGGAAGAGGGGATCGCCCCTCGAAACGCGTCAGCGCTTTCAAGCATCCTCTTGCTTTGTGGGACTCGTGCACCATTTCAGACCATGGGCTGTTGTTGGCCATGATACGCCTGTGTACATTGTTGTTTGTGAGTGTATTCCACAAGCAAGAGGATGCTTGAAAGTTACTGACGCGTTTCGTGGGGCGATCCCTCCTTCCTCAGAGCCTATTCATAATGCTGCGCAATCACCCCTTATATAACATCATTTGACTCTGGCCGATAGGCTCTGAGGAAGAGGGGATCGCCCCTCGAAACACGTCAGCACTTTCAAGCATCCTCTTGCTTTGTGGGACTCGTGCACCTTTTCAGACCATGGGCTGTTGTCGCTCATGATACGCCTGTGTACATTGTTGTTTGTGAGTATATTCCACAAGCAAGAGGATGCTTGAAATTGGCTGACGCGTTTCGAGGGGCAATCCCCTCTTCCTCAGAGCCTATTCATAATGCTGCGCATTCACCCCTTATATAACATCATTTGACTCTGGCCGCAGTTCTTGTGAATGGGTTCCTCCCATTTACCGGTGGGCGGACCTGATATCTAGGGGGTGTGCTCTAAATGTTGAGTATTTTAGAGCACAGCGTTATGAATAGGCTCTGAGGAAGAGGGGAAGAGAGTGTATTTTCTATGACCATCCACACCGCCTAGTGGCCATAATGAAGTATTTACCTGATTGTGATAGTTTAGGAAAATACAGTATTATGACCACTAGATGGCGCTGATAAACATAGGAAAAACCTATATTAGACACATTACGGCTTTATAAATGACAGCTATTCGGTTCTGTTCGGAATTTGGTATTAATAGACCCCTTTGTGTAGTAGTAAAAAAAAGAACCTACAAAGTCCTTCAAGGTGTATGTAAACCCTAAAAATGAACATTTTGGCCCCTTTTGGCCTGTTATTATACCTTTTGAAGGTATTTCATAATAACTCATTGAAAAAAAAACACATGTTGATCCTGCCAAAAAAAAAAAAAATACCTGGGTTTAATAATTCTGTAACAAACAAGTCACATTGTAACCAGATATCTCTACAGAGGTCTACAGAACAACTTCCTTGTATGAGCAGACGAGGAAGTGTTTTGTAGTCCTAACGTGTTTCATGTCCTAGGGTGACAACGTTTTTGTTAGATACAGTATAATGAGTGAACGTTGTCACCCTAGGACAGGAAGTGTGTTACTGGCAGGATCACCAGGTCAAAGTAAAGTAAAAAAGGCCTGACAGAAGAAAACGAATGCAGCCGCCGCATCTAAGGACTGCTATGCTGAAGTATAGGCAGTTGCGTCCCGAGGTAGGTGCAGGGGGTGCGGCCCACACCGGGTGACACCAGACCCACTCCACAAAAAGGTAAGTTGTAAAGCAAGCCGACGATCCCTGCAAGATGGATCCGATCCATCCTGCGGGAATCATCGGTATGCAACCTATACGGGGTGACACCAGACCCACTCCACAAAAAGGTAAGTTGTAAAGCAAGCCGACGATCCCTGCAAGATGGATCCGATCCATCCTGCGGGGATTGGCAGCTTTCTTTACAACTTACCTTTTCGTGGAGCGGGTTCGGTGTCACCCCGTATAGGTTGCATACCGATGATTCCCGCAGGATGGATCGGATCTGCGGATTGGGCAGCATAATAGACCAGACTCCGACCCATTATGCTCAATCCGCAGATCCGAACCATCCTGCGGGGATCCTGGGTCGGCTTGCTTTACAACTTACCTTTTCATGGAGCGGGTTCGGTGTTACCCCGTATAGGTTGCATGCCGACGATCCCTGCAGGATGGATCGGATCTTCAGATTGGGGAGGTTAATGGATCGCAAATAGATCCCTCTGCAGCCAACAATAATAGACCCCTCCCTCAGGAGTAGATCCCTTCCAGAAAACAAATGACCCCCCAGCAACAATAGACCACCATGCAAATATTGATCCTCTCCAGTGACAATAGATCCCCCAGCAGCCAGAAATAATAGACCCCTCCTTCAGAAGTGGATTCCTTCCAGCAACAATTGACCTCCCCAGCAACAATAGATCCCGAGCAGCAACAACAGATATCTCAGCAGCCAGCATCAATAGACCATCTAGCAACCAGCAACAATTTGCCCCTCCCTCAGTAGTAGATCTCTTCCAGCAACAATTGAACCCCCCAGCAACAATAAAGCCTCCATGCAAAAATAGATCCTCTACAGTGACAATAGTGACAATCATCCCCCAGCTGCCAGCATCAATAGACCTTCCAGTACACCCCAGCTGAACAAAATCCTGCCTCTATGTGAACAGTGTCTCAATCCAGAGCACCAAGTGTCATCTCCGTCTGCTGCTTCCTTCCTCTGCTATCAGCTTGAGTCACTTCTGACAAGTTTTCCTGACACCAAGAGAAAAATGGTGACCGGGGAGGGAGCTCCAGCACACAACCTGTGATTGACAGCCTCAGCTCTGTTCCTGTGTGCTGCATGTAGGGGGTGTGTCCCTTCCCTCCAATCAGCTCTCACTGAGCGCTGCAGAGTGTAACTTCAATTTCCATTGGTTTTGATCTACTAAGAGCAAATAGGCTGTTCCCTTAGCTTAGTGAAAGAGGCAAAGGTCTGCTGACTTCCATCATCCAATCACAAAAATACTATATTTTTTCAATAGCTGCATGGACATGTAATACAAATATCTCTCATTATAAATCTACTCACCTTGTGCGCCAGCAGGGAGGATGGAAAACCAAAGGAGCAGCAAACTGATAGAAAATGTCATCGATGTACCTGCCCACCAATGGATAAAATCAATACAAATTACACAACCTGATAATATAATGTATGTAGTACACTGTTTCCCCTATATATAATATCCTCAAATTTATCAAAATTTGATGCGGCATTAATATTTTTTTTAGAATTTTTTTCTTTTTTCGACTGCAACATGGTAGACTCATTAAAATTAAACATTTGTGTAAATGCATTTTATACCCATACAGATAAATTAGGTGTAAACTCTAATCCAATACCATTTAGTTGGCTAAAACATTGTGCATTATGAAAAATTGCTTTTTTGTTTGTTTATTTAAATAGATTTGTTGCCCCTTGTTGCATCACCTGCAGCCTCTTTTCATCCACTTTCTAGGTACATGCACTCCAGGTTTATATTCGATTTTGGTGATTGGATTTACATACACTTCAAACTTAGGATGTCCATCTATACCAGCAAAGGGCAAACTACGGCCCGCGGGCCGTATACGGCCCGGCTGACCTTTTAATCCGGCCCGCGGAGCGTGATACATTGGCTGTCAGGATGTGTGTAGGCGGGGCAGCGTGAGGAACGTGAGGGGAGCTAGGCTCCTCTCACAGTCCGCCCTGAAGACCGGAACGGCGCGGGAACACGGCGAGAGGAACGCGCGGAGCAAAGGTAAGTGAATTGACACAGGGGGGACTTGGGGACTTAATATGGGGGATGAATTAATATGGGGAATGAATTACTATAGGGGGGATGAATTACTATGGGGGATGAATTACTATATGGGGGATGAATTACTATGGGGGATGAATTACTATATGGGGGATGAATTACTATGGGGGATGAATTACTATGGGGGATGAATTACTATATGGGGGATGAATTACTATGGGGGATGAATTACTATATGGGGGATGAATTACTATGGGGGATGAATTACTATATGGGGGATGAATTACTATGGGGGATGAATTACTATATGGGGGATGAATTACTATATGGGGGATGAATTACTATGGGGGATGAATTACTATATGGGGGATGAATTACTATGGGGGATGAATTACTATATGGGGGATTAATTACTATGCTTACTATGGGGGAATATTACTATACTTACTATGGATGACACATACACATCATTCATCTACTCTTGGTCCGGCCCCCAGGTCCAATATATGAACCCATTGCGGCCCTCAAGTCAAAAAGTTTGCCCACCCCTGATCTATACTCATCCGTGACCAATGAAAATAACATCTTTTCACTTTCATTTTCTCAACCTCATCCAACCCTAGTTTCACTAAGCTTGAATTCTGTTTGCTGTTCCCCATTAAAACTGGAACTGTGAAAATAATACCCAGCCACCTGGCTTCCCCTCTGCATCAGCGTTGTTGCTTAGGCATTAAACCTTGGCCTTTGGCTTTTGGCTGGTCCCTCAGCCCATCTCACATAGAACCTTTGTGTTCCTGTGCCCCTCTCTCAGCTTACCCAGCTCCCCTGGATCTCTCATTCATTTTATTGCAAGTGCCTGTTGTATGGGCCCACATCTTGGCCTCTTGATAGGGAATCTCCTGATACCCCAGGATCTCTCAGTCCACTGGGACCTCTAGGTTCCCTCAGTCCTCTGGACACGCTTAGTCATCTAACTTTCAGTCCTCAATTCTAGTTTAGCCGTTTCGGCTCTCTCAGCCTACTGGACATGGAACCTCCTGTCTTCCGCATGGAGTACTGTCTCCTGAGTAGAGCAGACCTGTCTGCTAATTGGAACTCTGAAGTCGATTGTTATAAATGCTGTGCACACCTGTACACAAGAAGACCTGGACAAGCACACCCGGCTTTCTTGACTCTCTCAGCCTTTTTAGTTGCAGTTACCTGCTGCATGAGCCCATAGCCTAGCCTCCAATTAGGGGATTTCCTGACACCTCAGGCTCTCTCACTTCTCTGAGACCTCTAGATTCCCGCAGTCCCCTGAACGTGCTCAGTCATCTCAACTCTCTCATTCCTCTAGTCTCTAGTACGTCTGAGGTTTACCCATTCCTCTTGACTTGCTTAGTCATCCTAACTCTCTCATTCTTGTAGTCTCACTTAACTGTCTCAACTCCCTCATCCATCTGGAAAGGGAATGTCCTGTATCCCTGAGACCACTAGGTTCTCTCAGTCCTCTGGGCTGACTCAGTCGTCTTGACTCTCTCAATCCTCTAATCTGGTTTAGCCATCTATACTCCCTCGGACATCTGGAAAGGAAATGTCCTGTATCTAGCATGGAGCTCCCCTGAGACCTCTAGGTTTCCCCATTCCTTTGGACTTGCTCAGTCATCTCAAACCTATCATTCTTCCAGTCTTAATTAGCTGTCTCAACTCCCTCAAACATCTGGAAAAGGAACCTCTTGTATCTAGCATGGAGCTCCCCTGAGATCTCTAGGTTTCCCTGTTCTTTTGTACTCGCTCAGTTATCTCAACTCTCTCAGTCCCCTGGGACCTTTAGGTACCCTCAGTCCTCTGAAATCACTCAGTCATCTTGACTCTCTCAGTCCTCCAGACTTGTTTAGCTGTCTCAACTCTCTCAACCATCTGGAAAAGGAAACTCCTGTATCTATATCGTGGTGTTCCCCTGAGACCTCTAGGTTTCCCCAGTCCTCTGGACTTGCTCAGTTATCTCAACTCTCTCAGTCATCCAGACTCACTTGTCCCTCTCATTTCTCTCAGCCTTCTGGAAAAAGGGACCTCCTGTACAGGGGCGGACTGACAACTCATGGGGCCCCCAGGCAATAGGGATCATGGGGCCCCTGTGTCCTTGCCCACACTCAAAGCACACCCAAAAAAGCCTATAAAAGGTACCAGGGGCATTTCATGGGGCTCCCTACTGACCCCGAGCCCTCGGGCAGTGCCCGAGTGCTTAAATGGTCCGCCCCTGCTCCTGTATCTAGCATGAAGTACTGTCTCTGAGCAGAGAACACCTGTCTCCTAGTGGGAGCCCTGAGCTATGCCCGAACCCGTTATTATATATATATTATAATGGGTGTTCACACCTACACACACACACCCTGCTGGTCTCCTGCAAGACCTGGACACTGGATTGGAGACTTCTTTCCTCCCAAAGCTCTTCAAAGTCTCCAAACTCCAGAACCCAATATGGGAATACCAAAGCCTGGAGAAAACCAAAAGACTAGTTACCTCTGCTCAAAATCAATATTCTGGAGCCCCGCATTCTGCTTTTGTGTGAGTCCTATGTCACTTTTACCTGCACTTTCACAGTGGCAGGGCCTTGCATTGTCACTATCTATCTATCTATCTATCTATCTATCTATCTATTAGCTATCTATCTATCTATTATCTATCTATCTATTATCTATCTATCTATCTATCTATTTTCTATCTATCTATCTATCTATCTATCTATTATCTATTTATCTATCTATCTATCTATCTATCTATCTATCTATCTATCTATCTATTATCTATCTATCTATCTATCTATCTATCTATCTATTATCTATCTATCTATCTATCTATCTATCTATCTATCTATCTAATCTATCTTTTATCTATTATCTATCTATCTATTATCTATCTATCTATCTATCTATCTATCTATCTATTATCTATCTATCTATTATCTATCTATCTATCTATCTATCTATCTATCTATCTATCTATCTATCTAATCTATCTTTTATCTATTATCTATCTATCTATTATCTATCATCTATCTATCTATTATCTATCATCTATCTATCTATTATCTATCTATCTATTATCTATCTATCTATCTATCTATCTATCTATCTATCTATCTATCTATCTATCTATCTATCTATTATCTATCTATCTATTATCTATCATCTATCTATCTATCTATCTATCTATCTATCTATCTATCTATCTATCTATCTATCTTTTATCTATTATCTATCTATCTATCATCTATCTATTATCTATCTATTATCTATCTTTTATCTATTATCTATCTATCTATCTATCTATCTATCTATCTATCTATCTATCTATCTATCTATCTATTATTTATCTATCTATCTATCTATCTATCTATCTATCTATCTATCTATCTATCTATCTATCTATCTATCTATCGTATCTGTACCTTATGAATTGCATATCCTCTTATGTTTTTTAATTTGTCAGGCTTTTTACATTTTATAGAGCAGTGCCTGCCGAAGTATTTTATTTTATTATAAAGGAATACCTTGGATTCTTTATGGTTTTATGACATTTCTTTGCTGAAGTCCCTAAGAACATATGACTGTTGTGAGCTGGGGAGCTCGGGTCAATGCCAACCATGTCCCATAAATTGGTCTATACCCTTTCTGTTATTTCCTTTTACCTTTTACAGCACGCATTGATTCCTTTGTGGTTTCTGAACAATATCCTTCATGTTCCTTTTCTGTTTCCTTTACAGTTGGGTTTTGGTTTCTGAAACAAGAGTTCAAATTGGCAACTCCAAGATGGATATACACTTCATTTCACTAAAATATAGGCTTTCCATTACTTGAAAGTAAGTATATTGAACCTTTTTATTGTGGTCGGTAGTTCTGCTTTGGAAATTTTCCCTCGTTGTGTGTTTTGACTATTACCAGGACTGAATTTAGGAGAAAATCCAAAATTTTGATTCATCAATACCAGAAGAGAAGATGGGAAATTTTCCATAAGAAATCCTGGAATCCTTCTACTGGCAAAAACTTTTTAAGGGCTCACGACGCGTGCGCACGTCCTACCAGGGCCGCCATTCGCAGTCTCGGCTGTCAATCACCGGGTCTTGGCTGGTGACTACTGTCCGGCACCCGGTGATCGCCGAGTATTACCAACGGGAAGAGAACTGTATGTAAACAAGTTCTCTCCCCTGTCAGCTCCTGCACACTGCTTTGTATGGCTCTACATAGCAGATCCATACAAAGCAGTTTGCTTACAGTGGAAAGCACACACACCGCCCCCTAATAAAACAGCACACAGTTAACCCTTTGATTGCCCCAGATGTTAACCCCTTCCTGCCCAGTGCTATTAGTACAATGTCAGTGTTTTTTATTAGCAGTGATCACTGTATTGGTGTCACTGGGGATGTCAGTGACACCAAGATAGTTCCCCCCAGTGTCAGAATATCTGCCGCAGTCCCGCTATAAGTCACTGATCACCGCCATTACTAGTAAAAATAAAAAAATAATTCAGTATCTATACCGCCATTTGTAAATGCTATAGCTTTCCCATAAACCAATTTATTTCCACGTATTGGGAATTTTTTTTTAGCAGACATGTCGCAGAATACATTTTGGCCTAAATTTATGATGAAATTTGATTTTTTAATTTTTTTTACTGCACATGCTTATTAGAAAAAAGTTAAAAAATAAATTTTTCCCAAAACTGTCTTTTTTTGTTTACAGCGCAAAAAATAAAAACACACAGGCAATAAAATACCACCGAAAGAAAGCTCCATTTGAGGGGGGGAAGAAGGCCATGAATTAAATTTTTAACTTTTTAAAAAATTTAAAAAAATTGTATTTAGCTTTTGGGCTTCTAAATATGTTACCCATAATCTCATTGAACAAAAGTGTAAAAATGGGCAAAAATGGACATAAATGGGCAAAACTAAGCAGTCTGTCTTTAGAGTTAACACAGCGGGATTGTGGTGGTGCGCTCCCTCCGCATAGCGACGCCACTGGTAGGCAGCTGATTTGGCTACAGAAAGGGGGGGGGGGGGGAAGGCCATGAATTCGTTTTTTAATTTTTTAAAAATTAAAAAAAAAATTTTAGCTTTTGGGCTACTAAATATGTTACCCATAATCTCATTGAACAAAAGCGTAAAAATGGGCAAAAATGGGCACAACTAAGCAGTCTGTCTTTAGAGTTAACACAGCGGGATTGTGGCGGTGCGCTCCCTCCGCATAGCGATGCCACTGGTAGGCAGCTGATTTGGCTGCAGAAAGGGGGGGGGGAGCGATGCGTGTTTCAACAAGCTGTTCTCCTTTTTCCTTCTTTTTTTGTATAAACTTTATTTGAAGTGCACAAAATCATTCATATCACCACACACCGGCTCGGTACTTTATTTGGTGACTAATGGGACCTTCATGTGCACTGCAATAAAATTCAGCATGTCTGCATTTTATTGCAGTTCACTGCACCACCTCCAGGCAGCACCGCAGTGTGGAAAAGGACACAGAAAACAATTGTTTTCTGTGGGTCCTAGTGAGGACCACCGGTTGCCCATGTTGAAGATGTCGGTGTCTGGGAGAGAGGATGGACTGTGGTGAGCACACCGCTGGATAGTAGGACAAGTGAGTGGCTGGAGAGACTGGAGCTCTGCTCAGGGGCAGACTGACAACTCATGGGGCCCCCGGGCAATAGGGGATCATGGGGCCCCTGTTTTCTTGCCCAAACTCAAAAAAGCCTATGAAAAAGGTGCCAGGGGCATCTCATGGGGCCCCCTACTGACCCTGGGCCCTTGGGCAGTGCCCTAGTTTCCAAATGGTCAGTCCGCCCCTGGCTCTGCTTTAAAAAAAGCAAATTAAAAAAAAAAAAATGCAGCTATACACACACTCCCCCCCCCCCATGTACTATATATGAGGCCCTACGTGCACATGGCTGTCTGCATTTTACTGAAAATATGCACATGATTTTTTCTGGAACAAAGTTCCTGTGTAAATTATCAGTTAAATACTTGTGTTTAGATTATTATTTTATGTACTGATATAGCGCCATCAATTTACATATATATTGTACATCCAAATCAGTCCCTAACCCTCAAGGGGCGTACAATCTAAGGTCCCTAACCCTCAAGGGGAGTACAATCTAAGGTCCCTAACCCTCAAGGGGCGTACAATCTAAGGTCCCTAACCCTCAAGGGGTGTACAATCTAAGGTCCCTAACCCTCAAGGGGTGTACAATCTAAGGTCCCTAACTCACATTCATACATACACATACTAGGGCCAATTTAGACAGGAGCCAATTCACCTACCAGCATGTCTTTGGAGTGTGGGAGGAAACCGGAGTACCCGGAGGAAACCCACGCAGGCACAGGGAGAACATGCAAACTCCAGGCAGGAGGTGCCATGGTTGGGATTTGAACCAATGACACTAGTACTGCCAGGCAGAAGTGCTGACCATTTAGCCACCGTGCTGCCCACTCGATGAAATTAAATAAAGACACATATGCGTTTAAATGTATAAAATATTAGTTTTCAATTTTTGTTCTATGTCAGCAGTATGTCTAGTTTATATATCTAATTCTATATATTTATGATTTTTTTTTTAAATTTGCATGCATATATGAGTATGTGCCTATACCAGGGGCGGACAGACCATTTGGAAACTCAGGCACTGCCCGAGGGCCCGGGGTCAGTAGGGGGCCCCATGAGATGCCCCTGGTACCTTTTTCATAGGCTTTTTTGAGTTTGGGCAAGGACACAGGGGCCTCATGATCCCCTATTGCCCGGGGGCCCCATGAGTTGTCAGTCTGCCCCTGGCCTATACATCTGTTCCCACATGTAAACATGCATGTCCTCAGGTGCAGATTTTTCCATTTTTAGTTATGGATCTGTACATGTTTTCACATCTGTGTGCATATCCCCAATTACAAACAATACACCTGCATTCAGATCTGTAAAGAAATAAAAACACGTGGATTGCAACTTTTACAGCCATGTGCACAAGGCCTTGCAGCTCTGAGCACGTTGCTGCATTACAGACCTGTACAGGGGCGGACTGACCATTTGGGCTCTTGGGCACTGCCCGAGGGCCTGGGGTCAGCAGAGGGCCCCATGAGATGCCCCTGGTACCTTTCATAGGCTTTTTTTGGGTGTGGTTTGAGTGTGAGTGAAGACACAGAGGCCCCATGATCCCCTATTGCCTGAGGGCCCCATGAGTTGTTAGTCCGCCGCTGGACCTGTATACAGCGGTGTGCATTTTCCCATAGACAACAATGAGCCTGTGCTCAGATTGCTAAAAAAAAAAAAAAACTATACATAGTTATTACATTACATACAGTACATATTACAAATATGGCCTTTTTTCATCCAACAGATGACCTTAATTTGCACGCAGCTCTTATTCTCATTTCCTGAGATATTACAGATTGTTAGGATTCTAAGCAATACAAAGTAGATGCAAAGTAAATTAATACAGTGACACAAACACACGATAGATGTCAAATGAAATAATACAGCTAGAAAGATATAACGTGATATAAAAAGATGCAACATAGATACTGCGCAATGGTAAATAATACAGTTAGAAGGATACAAGTGAAATAAAAAGATAAAAAAAGAAAATACAAAGTTAAATATTAGAGTTTGAAAGATGCAAAAATGAAATAAAAAGAGGCAAAGTGAAATAATACAGTTAGAAGGACACAAAGTAAAAAACAGATACAAAGAAGATACAAAGCGGAATAATACAGTTACGTAGAAGGAAACAAAGTAAAAAAGAGATACAAAGAAAATACAAAGCGGAATAATACAGTTAGAAGGACACAAAGTAAAAAACAGATAAAAAGAAGATAGAAAGTAAAATAATACAGTTAGAAGGAAGCAAAGTAAAAAAAAAAAAGATACAAAGTGAACTAATACAGTTAAAAGGACACAAAGTAAAAAACAGATACAAAGAAGATACAAAGTATACTAATACAGTTAGAAGGACACAAAGTAAAAAACAGATACAAAGAGGATACAAAGTGAACTAATACAGTTAGAAGGACACAAAGTAAAAAAAAAAAAAGATACAAAGTTAACTAATACAGTTAGAAGGACACAAAGTAAAAAACACATACAAAGAGGATACAAAGTGAAATAATACAGTTGCATAGAAGGACACAAAGTAAAAAAAGAGATATAAAGAAAATACAAAGCGGAATAACACAGTTAGAAGGACACAAAGTAAACAACAGATACAAAGAAGATAGAAAGTGAAATAATACAGTTATGTAGAAGGACACAAAGTAAAAAACAGATACAAAGATGATACAAAGTAAAATAATACAGTTGGAAGGAAGCAAAGTAAAAAAAAAAAAAAAGATACAAAGTGAACTAATACAGTTAGAAGGACACAAAGTAAAAAACAGATACAAAGAGGATACAAAGTGAAATAATACAGTTGCATAGAAGGACACAAAGTAAAAAAAAGAGATATAAAGAAAATACAAAGCGGAATAACACAGTTAGAAGGACACAAAGTAAACAACAGATACAAAGAAGATAGAAAGTGAAATAATACAGTTATGTAGAAGGGCACAAAGTAAAAAACAGATACAAAGATGATACAAAGTGAAATAATACAGTTAAAAGGACACAAAGTAAAAAACAGATACAAAGAAGATACAAAGTATACTAATACAGTTAGAAGGACACAAAGTAATAAACAGATACAAAGTGAAATAATACAGTTATGTAGAAGGGCACAAAGTAAAAAACAGATACAAAGAAGATACAAAGTGAAATAAAAAGTTGGATAACTAAGGATACACACAATAGCACACAAGGCTCTTACTTACAACATTGCGGAGCGTTGCTCACTCATCTGCCTCATTAGCTGTCTTGCATCTTAGTATATGAAAGGGAGCGGGGCAATGGATTTGAACATCACTTCCGTGGTGGCAAGATATCATAGCCAAAAATGTTCTCTGCAATGATTATAAGATTCATCTCCAACTTCCTTGATATAGACTTGTGGTTTAAGCTCAAGGTCGAGATCGAGAACCATAAATGGTCTCATGACAGGCAAAGCTTAGAAGTGAAACTTGTGGCTTGTACTTAAAGAGAAAAAACTCAACTCTTGTCTGCACTACCATAGATGTCATCTGAGACATGACAAATACTGGCATTTTATTTATTTATTGTAACGTATCTTTCAAACCACTTTGTTCCTGCACTGTCATTCCCTTCCTGCCCATGCCAATCTTGCACCTTGACTGAAAATTTCGAGCTCATGCAATTCTGTACCCGTATGACATTTTTATTGTTTTTTGTTTTTTTTTGTTTGTTTTTTTTTACACATATAGAGCTTTCTTTTGGTGGCATTTAATCACCACTGGTTTTATTTTTTATTGCTAAATAAATGAAAAAAGCCTGAAAATTTTGAAAACATTTTTCTTCATTTTCTGTTATAACATTTTGCAAATAAATAATCTTTTTCATGATAGGCCAACATGTATTCTGCGACATCTCTTTGGTGACAATAACCCAGATCAGTGTATATTATTTAGTCTGTAGGAGATTTATAGAGTCCACAAACTATGGGATATACGAGGGGTCTTCAAAATGTTTCTGCACTTTTTTTTACTCTAATATAATGAAATAAAAGTTTGGAAAATCAATCAGTCCTGATTAACTGATGGCCTATCTCATTTCTTGAGGCCCGGAAATGCCAGAGCAGCACAAATATCCCTCAAATTATCCCTTTTTGGAATGTAGATAGTATGAGGTATTCAGTAAGAGGCCTGGTGAGTTTTTTGAAGTTGTAATTTTTTTGCCACAATTTTTTGGAAAATTAACCGCATGCCGCCCAGCCACTGTACATGTACGGCGGCAGGGCGGCACTGGTAGGCAAAATGACGTTTTAAAACGGACCCCGCAAAACAGGTAGGGGGCGCCCGCCCTCCCTGTCCCGCGGGTGTCCGCAGCGGGTGTCAGCCGCCGGGTCCCGCGATGAGCTGTCATCACTGTCACAGAGCAGAGCTGCATTGTTTACACACAGCCTGCTCTGTGACAGTTCCCCAACAAGCTGAAGAGGGAGAGAAATTCTTCTCTCCCTCGATCAGCTCCCCCCTCTCTCCCCCCATCCAGCACACCCCCCCACCCCCTAGTAAAACACTCCCCTTACACAGTAAACTCCTAAAAATGTTAACCCCTTCCTCCCCAGTGACATTAGTTTTTTTTTCACTGATCACTGTATTGGTGTCACTGGGGATGTCAGTGACCCCAAGTCAGTTCCCCCCCCCCCCAGTGTCAAAATGTCCGCCGCAGTCCCGCAGTCCCGCCATAAGTCGCTGGTCGCTGCCATAATTCACTGATCGGCGCCATTATTAGTATAAATAAAAATTAAAAATCCCAGTATCTTTCCCGCCATTTGTAAACGCTATAACTTTCACGTAAACCAATTAATTTACACGTATTGGGATTTTTTTTAGCAAAGACATGTCGCAGAATGCATTTAGGCAGAAATTTATGACTAAATTTGATTTTTGCATTTTTTTTACTGAACATGTTTTATAGCAAAAAGTCCAAAATATTGTTTTTTTTTCCTAAAAATTGTTAGCCTTTTTTTTTATAGCGCAAAAAATAAAAACCGCACAGGCGATCAAATACCACCAAAAGAAAGCTCAATTTGTGGGAAAAAAAGGATGTAAATTTAATTTATGTACCGTATTGCATGACCGCGCAATTGTCCGTTAAACTAGCGCAGCGCTGTATAGCAGAAAAATGGCGTAAATTGCAGTATCTATCCCATAGTTTGTAGACGCTATAACTTCCACACAAAGCAATCAATATACACTTATTGGGATTTATTTTACCAAAAACATGGAGCAGAATACATTTTGGCCTAAATTTATAACCAACTTTGAGTTTACTATATATTTTTTATAGCTGAAAGTAAAAAATATTGTTTTTCGTCAAAATTTTTGGCCTTTGTTTGTTTATAGCGTGAAAAATAAAAAGCGCACAGATGATCAAATACCACCAAAAGAAAGCTCTATTTGTGTGAAAAAAAGGACGTAAATTTTGTTTGGGTGCAGCATTGCATGACCGCGCAATTATCAGTTGAATAAGTGCAGCGCCGAGTAGCAAAAAGAGGCCTGTTTTTTTTTCACATTTAAAAATAAATGTTTTGCATTCTGTTACCACTGCAGTACAGCATCATCCTATTACTGGCGTGGTGGAGATCAGAGACAAAGACTGGTGACAGTATGAAAAAAAAAATCAAATTTGTAAATATTTTCTTCTTTTTTTTGTTAGTTTTTTTCTTTTTTAAAACATTTTTTACACACTGTGACCAGAGCAATACAGTGTTACCACAGTAGCACTGTACTACTCTGGGGAGGTGATCAGGATTTTTTTTTAAAACACTACGATTGCCTATGAATGCTTATAACAGTGAATTTCACCGTTACAAGCAACAATTTTTTCTGAATTAAATCTATTCATTCAGTGTTTACTGTTGTGATTAGCTGTGATTGGACACAGCCAATCACATGGTACAGATGGGCTGTGATTTGCCTTGTTTGGGCTATGTGATCACTATGACCAATCACAGAGATCAACACATTAGTACATAATGAATGGCGTGAATCAAAAAAGCCATTAATACTGTACAATTGTCATGTGATCTGCTGTGATTGGTCACAGTGATCATATGGTACTGGCAGTGGGTGACAGATCGGACTGGAGAGAGACCCAGTCTTGCGGGGACAGCACATGGCATCCACCGAGGATAATAGGGCTCCTGCCCATCAGCACAGCCCAATGGTCATCAACACAGTTCGTGCTCCTCCTTTTCTTTCCTCTCCTTTCCCCTTTCCCCTTAAATTTACATCCTTTTCTCCCAAAAATTTGATTGGCTGTGCATTTTTTATTTTTTGCGCTATAAATAAAAAAAGACCGACAATTTAATAAAAAAAAAAAAAAAATTTACTTTTTGCTATTAAACACGTCCAGTTAAAAAATATTTAAATATCAAATTTCGTCATAAAATTAGTCCAAAATGTATTTTGCTGTCGTGCAAGAAAAAAAAATCCCAATATGTGTAAATTAATTGGTTTACGTGAAAGTTATAGTGTTTACAAATGGCGGTATAGATACTGGATATTTATATTAGTAATGGTGGAGATCAGCGACTTATAGCGGGACTGTGGGACTGCGGTGGGCATTCTGACTCTGGGGGAAGGGCCGTATCTAATCTGTCTGCTGTGGGGGTGCAGTAAAAAATGTCATGTGAGGATGCGAGGTCAGCAGGGCAGAGGATAGGGTCAGCAGTTTGTAGGGCAGTGTACAGGTGGTTATCAAAGCAGTGTATAGGAGGCAGCAGGGCAGTGTGCAGTGGGTCAGAAGGGCGGAGGATGAGGGCAGTGTACAAGAGTCAGTAGGGCAGGGGATAGGGGTCAGAGGGGTAGAAGATGGACCAGTAAGACAGAGGACAAGGATCAGCAGGGCAGGGTACAGGGGGTTAGCAGGTATGAGATCAGGGGAAGGCAGAAAGGAAGGACAGGATCACATCTGGCAGAGCTCCCGGGCACTCAGTAGAGCTCCTCCTTCCCTACGCTGCTCACAGCCCGGGCACTCAGCAGAGCTCCTGCTTCCCTACGCTGCTCACAGCCCCGGCACTTAGCAGAGCTCCTGCTTCCCTGCGCTGCTCTCAGCCCGGGCACTCAACAGAGCTCCTCCTTCCCTATGCTGCTCACAGCCCGGGCACTCAGCAGAGCTCCTCCTTCCCTACGCTGCTCACAGCCCGGGCACTCAGCAGAGCTCCTCCTTCCCTATGCTGCTCACAGCCCGGGCACTCAGCAGAGCTCCTGCTTCCCTACGCTGCTCTCAGCCCGGGCACTCAACAGAGCTCCTCCTTCCCAGCGCTGCTCACAGCCCGGGCACTCAACAGAGCTCCTGCTTCCCTACGCTGCTCACAGCCCGGGCACGTAGCAGAGCTCCTCCTTCCCTACACTGCTCACAGCCCGGGCACTCAGCAGAGCTCCTGCTTCCCTACGCTGCTCACAGCCCGGGCACTCAGCAGAGCTCCTGCTTCCCTACGCTGCTCACAGCCCGGGCACTCAACAGAGCTCCTCCTTCCCTATGCTGCTCACAGCCCGAGCACTCAGCAGAGCTACTCCTTCCCTATGCTGCTCACAGCCCGGCACTCAGCAGAGCTCCTGGTTCCCTACGCTGCTCACAGCCCGGGCACTCAGCAGAGCTCCTGCTTCCCTACGCTGCTCACAGCCCGGGCACTCAGCAGAGCTCCTCCTTCCCTACGCTGCTCACAGCCCGGGCACTCAGCAGAGCTCCTGCTTCCCTACGCTGCTCACAGCCCGGGCACTCAGCAGAGCTCCTGCTTCCCTGCTCACAGCCCGGGCACTCAGCAGAGCTCCTCCTTCCCTACGCTGCTCACAGCCCGGGCACTCAGCAGAGCTCCTCCTTCCCTACGCTGCTCACAGCCCGGGCACTCAGCAGAGCTCCTGCTTCCCTACGCTGCTCACAGCCCAGGCACTCAGCAGAGCTCCTCCTTCCCTACGCTGCTCACAGCCCGGGCACTCAACAGAGCTCCTCCTTCCCTACGCTGCTCACAGCCCGGGCACTCAGCAGAGCAGACTGATCTGCTTCGTGTCTGGCTTGCTACTACAGCTACACTGCCATTCTAATCAGGGAATTTCACAGGTTAGAACTGTAATATAGCAGCCAGCTATGCTCTGTGTAGGTGGAGGCTGTGTCTGTAAAGGTTATTTAGAGTTTATGGCGAAGACAACAAACTGCCCCCCCCCATGTGTGAGCATCATGTCTCAGCAAAAAAAAAACCCGTCACTTATCAGCACGCTCACCCCCTAAGCAAAAATTACCTCTGCAAGCTATGATTCTCCCATCCTGTCATTAGAGCGCTCCTCTACACAGCAGATGAGAAGGGATCGCTCTTACATTGGATCGTTCACACTCTATCCTTACCTGCAAACAGCAGCAGAACACATGTGTAGGGGTCGGGTACAGACAATGTGCAGCACGATTAATGAGCGATCTCTTCGCATCTGCGCTCTTATGACTGAAAATGAGAGCACAGCACGCCCCGCACTTCCTGCTGTCTGGCGCTGACGGTTGTCCTGTTACCTTTTCACCTCACTGTACCACGTTGCCCTCTGCTTCTATTATATTATATATATACACTGTATGTTGAAATGCGTTTTTTATATACTACAAAACATATGAAAAATATTTTCAAAAATGTGTATTTTTTAAATATATTCTTCAGATTTTTTTTTAACATATAAAAAGTCATTTTAACATATATTTGTAAATGCATTCCAAAAATGTAGAATAAATGTATTTTTAAAGACATACGGTATATTTGAAAATGCGTGTTTTACTAGGGAAACGTGCTGCTTTGTATCGCTCTGCTGTGCATGTCGGTGCTGACATGGGAGAGACATGTGTTGTTTACACACAGACCTCTCCCCTCCAAAATGGAAGAAAAATATATTTTAAATATATTTTTAAAATATTCTTCCCAAATATATTGACATATATTTGAAATACTACAATTTTGGCAATATTCAATATATTTCAAAATATATTCGTACATATAAATGTATCTATCGATAGATGGATAGATAGATAGATAGATAGATAGATAGATAGATAGATAGATAGATAATAGATAGATAATAGATAGATAGATAGATAGATAGATAGATAGATAGATAGATAGATAGATAGATAATAGATAGATAGATAGATAGATAGATAATAGATAGATAGATAGATAGATAGATAGATAGATAGATAGATAGATATGAGATAGATAGATAGATAGATAGATAGATAGATAGATAGATAGATAGATAATAGATAGATAATAGATAGATAGATAGATAGATATGAGATAGATAGATAGATAGATAGATAGATAGATAGATAGATAGATAGATAGATAGATAGATAGATAGATATACTGTATATTGAAATGTGTTTTTTATATACTACAAAACATCTGAAAAATATTTTCAAAAATATATATTTTTTAAATATATTCTTCAGATTTTGTTTAACATATAAAAAAGTCATTTTAACATATATTTGTAAATGCATTCCAAAATGGAGATTAAATGTATTTTTAAAGACATACAGTATATTTGAAAATGTATTTTAAAAAATATTTTTCATATATTTTGTAATATATAAAAATCGCATTTCAACATACAGTATATATATATATATATTTTGAAATATATTTAAAATGCTACAATTTTGGCCGTATTCAATATAAGGGCAGCACAGTGGCATTTCCACCTGGCAGTACTCGGGTCGTTGGTTTGAATCCCAGCCATGGCACCACCTGCCTCAAGGTACTCTGGTTTCCTCCCACCCTCCAAAAACATGCTGAAATGTTAATTGGCTCCTGTCTAAATTGTCCCTAGTATGTGTATGTATGAATGCAAGTTAGGGACCTTAGATTGTACGCCCCTTGAGGGTTGGGGACCTTAGATTGTACGCCCCTTGAGGGTTAGGGACCTTAGATTGTACACCCCTTGAGGGTTAGGGACCTTAGATTGTACACCCCTTGAGGGTTAGGGACCTTAGATTGTACGCCCCTTGAGGGTTAGGGACCTTAGATTGTACGCCCCTTGAGGGTTAGGGACCTCAGATTGTACACCCTTGAGGGTTAATGACCTTAGACTGTACACCCTTGAGGGTTAGGGACCTTAGACTGTACGCCCCTTGAGGGTTAGGGACCTTAGACTGTACACCCTTGAGGGTTAGGGACCTCAGATTGTACACCCCTTGATGATCAGGGACTGATGTGAATGTACAATATATATGTAAAGCACTTCGTAAACTGACGGAGCTATATAAGTACCTGAAATAAATAGAAGTGAGACTTTTTCATGTGGCTATACAAATGAGGTCACAGTCATTGATGTAGAAGCAGTAGGCCAGGTGGTTACATAGATACCTTGGCATGTGGCTTGTGGCTTCCACATGTATTTGCGAACATGGGGCGTACAATCTAAGGTCCCTAACTCACATTCATGCATACACATACTAGGGGCCAATTCACCTCCCAGCATTATCAGATTGATGTGTGATTGGATCAAAACAATCAAATCTGCAATTAATCATATCAAATAGCTATAACTTCCCTTCCAACTAATTTAAGCCTGGTTACAGCTTGTAGGAGGAGTTTTCATTCTGCCCAGATTGTTCTATGAGGCTTCATGACCCCTGACCCTCTGCCTGGACAGTACTGATTGGCCCTATGCTGATCACAAGGAAAAAAAAAAAAATCGGGAAAGGTCCCAATTGAAAGAGGAGATCGGGACCTTTCCATGAGTACCAGACATGTGTGCTGGGAGCGGGCAGGGCACGCGCTCTCAGCACATATGTTTTTTTTTTAATAGAACGCAAATGTGCAGCCGCTCGGCGTCAAGGCCCAGACGCCGGGAAGCCGCACATTTGCGTTCGGCTGGTGCAAAGAGGTTAAAGTGGTTGTAAAGGCTTGAGGTTTTTTTACCTTCATTCATTCTAGGCATGAAGGTAAAAAATCTTCTGTGTGCACTATTGCCCCCAGCCCCCTAATTACTTACCCTGAGCCCCATCACAATCCAGTGATGTGCACAACAGCCTCAGCTGTCCCGGGTCTCTGCCTCCTCATTGGCTGGACAGCAAGCAGGAGCCACTGGGTGTCAATCACAGCCAGTCAGCCAATGAGGGGAGAGAGAGGGGGCGGGCCAAGCTGCAACTCCGCGTGTGAATGGACACATGGAGCAGCCCGAGCTCGGGTGCCCCCATAGCAAGCTGCTTGCTATGGGGGCACCCAATAGAAAGAAGGAGCCAGGAGCGCCGGCGGGGGACCCAAGAAGAGGAGGATCTGGGTTGCTCTGTGCAAAACCACTACACACAGCAGGTAAGTATAGACGTATTTGTTATTTTGAAAAAGAAAATAAAAAAACCTTTAGAATGGCTTTAATGAATACATAGGTATTATTTTGTAGCTTTTATATCAAGCTTCCAAGGGCGGACTGACCATTTGGAAACTTGGGCACTGCTTGAGGGCCTGGGGTCAGTAGGGGGCCCCATGAGATGCCCCTGGGACCTTTTTCATAGGCTTTTTTGAGTTTGGGCAAGGACACAGGGGCCCCATGATCCCCTATTGCCCGGGGGCCCCATGAGTTGTCAGTCCGCCCCTGCAAGCTTCTGTTATGTAGGAGAGGCAGAGGGTTTATTGGTGTCACTTACACCCTGCGCACCGCTAAGTGGTGTCATGTTCTTCCCCTCCGTCGCAGATGGCTGCACTTGATCACAGCTGACTGAACATCTGTACTTGGAAAGGAAGCACAATGGAAAGTGTGGTCATAAATCTTTTGATGTGACATTTTCTGTAGTATGTTTGATTTCACTGAACGAATCTGATCCGACCGCTATTTCTTTACATAATAGAAAATGAGGAAACGCGGCACGTGGCCCGTCACAACACGAGAAGAGTCCCATTACACCTCCTAGACCTGGAAAGTGAGCGGTTCTTGCAGAGGACTGGCTACACCGAGGTAAGAATTCTATATATCAATAAGCACTGATTGGGCCTAACTATGGGAAGCACAAATGGTTAGCATGGCAGTACTCGGGTCGCTGGTTCAAATCCCAACCACAGCACCACCTGCCTGGAGTTTGCATGCTCTCCTTATGCTTGCATGGGTTTCATCCCACACTCCAAAGACACGCTAGTGTGTTAAATAAATATATTTTAAAAATATTCTTCCCAAATACATTGACATATATTTGAAATACTACAATTTGGGCCGTATTCAATATATATATATAAATATATTGAATACGGCCAAAATTGTAGTATTTCAAATCCAGGGGTGGACTGAGAACTGATGGGGCCCCGGGCAATAGGGGATCATGGGGCCCCTGTGTCCTTGCCCAAACTCAAAAAAGCCTATAGAAAAGGTACCAGGGTCATCTCATGTGGCCCCCTACTGACCCCGGGCCCTCAGGCAGTGCCTGAGTTTCCAAATGGTCTGTCCGCCCCTGTTCAAATCAAACCCGGGTCAGCTGCTTGGAAGGCAGCTCTGCTCACCACTATATACAGTGAAGGAAATGCGTATTTGATCCCCGGCTGATGTTGAATGTTTGCCCCTCACACAGAAACAATCGGTCTAAACATTGAATGTTCGGTGTATTGTAACACTGAGAGACAGAATGGCAACAAAAACTCATGCAATGCATGTCTAAAAATTGATGACTGATCTGCATGTTCATGAGGGAAAGAAGGATTTGATCCCCTATCATTCAGCAGGATTTCTGGCTACCAGGTGTCTTTCATACAGGTAACAAGCTGAGATTAGAAGCAGTCTCTTAAAGGGAGTGCTGCTAATCTCATTGTGTTACCTGTATAAAAGACACCTGTCCACAGGAGCAATCAAACCATCAGATTCCAAACTCTCCACCATGGCAAAGACCAAAGAGCTGTCCAAGGATGTCAGGGACAAGATTGTAGACCTACACAAGGCTGGACTGGGCTACCAAACTATGGCCAAGCAGCTTGGTGAGAAGGTGACAACAGTTGGTGCAATCATTCACAAATGGAAGAAACACAAAACAAGTGTCAGTCTCCCTAGGTCTGGTGCACCATGCAAGATCTCACCTTGTGGAGTGTCAATGATCATAAGAACAGTGAGGAATCATCCCAGAACTACACGTGAGGATCTTGTCAATGATCTCCAGGCAGCTGGGACCACAGTCACCAAGAAAACAATTGGTAACACACTACGCCGACAAGGACTGAAATCCTGCAGTGCCCGCAAGGTCCCTCTGCTCAAGAAAGCATGTCCAGGCCCGTCTGAAGTCTGCCACTGAACATCTGAATGATGCAGAGGAGGACTGGTTGAAAGTGTTGTGGTCAGATGAGACCAAAATCCAGCTCTTTGGCATCCACTCAACTCGCCATGTTTGGAGGAGGAGGAATGCTGCATATGACCCCAAGAACACCATCCCAACTGTGAAACATGGAGGTGGAAACATTCTGCTTTGGGGGTGTTTTTCTGCTAAGGGGACAGGACAACTGCACCGCATCAAAGGGACGATGGACGGGGCAATGTACCCTCAAATCTTGGGTGAGAACCTTCTTCCCTCAGCCAGGGCATTGAAAATGGGTCGTGGATGGGTGTTCCAGCATGACAATGACCCAAAACACACGGCCAAGGCAACAAAGGAGCGGCTCAAGAAGAAGCACATTAAGGTCCTGGAGTGGCCTAGTCTCCAGACCTTAAATTGATTGAAAATCTGTGGAGGGAGCTGAAAGTTCGAGTTGCCAAACGTCAGCCACCACACCTTCATGATTTGGAGAGGATCTGCCAAGAAGAGTGGGCCAAAATCCCTCCTGAGATGTGTGCGAACCTGGGGGCCAACTCCAGGAAACGTCTGACCTCAGTGATTGCCAACAAGGGATTTGCCACCAAGTACTAAGTCATGTTTTGTGAAGGGGATCAAATCCTTCTTTCCCTCATGAACATGCAGATCAGTCATCATTTGTTAGGAATGCATTTCTGCTGAATTTGTTGTTGTATTCTGTCTCTCAGTGTTACAATACAGCGAACATTCGATTTTTAGACCGATCATTTCTTTGTGAGTGGGCAATCGTTCATCATCAGCAGGGGAACAAATACACATTTCCTTCACTATATAGTGGTGAGCATAGTTGCCTTCCAAGCAGTTGACCTGCGTTCGATTCCCGGCCAATGCAATCTCCTTCTTTGCGGCCTTGACAAAAGACCTGAGAGCTCCAGGTCCTTGAAGAAAGCTCCTAAGATGTCTTGTCTTAGCGACAACTGTGGAAATACAATCGATAGCCTAATAAAAAAAATTTGCCCCATTCTCACTTGGTGAATTGCTGTGCACATTTTTTTTTTTTAAATACACTGCTTAGTGATCATTAGCCAAAGCACTGTGTATTATAAATCCACTCACCGGTCACTTTGTTAGGTCCACCTTGCTAGTGCTAAGAAAATCTCCCTCACACCATGACTCCACCACCACCAGCCTGAACCATTGATACAAGGCAGGATGGATCCCCCACACCATGACACTACCACCACCAACCTGAACCATTGATACAAGGCAGGATGGATCCACCACACCATGACACCACCACCTCCAGCCTGAACCATTGATACAAGGCAGGATGGATCCACCACACCATGACACCACCACCACCAGCCTGAACCATTGATACAAAGCAGGATGGATCCACCACACCATGACTCCACCACCACCAGCCTGAACCATTGATACAAAGCAGGATGGATCCATGTTTTCATGTCGTTTATTTTGACCCTACCATCTGAATGTTACAGCTGAAATCCAGACTCAACGTTTTCCCAATCTTCTATTGTCCAATTTTGGTGAGCCTGTGCGAATTGTAGCCTTTGTTTCTTGTTCTTAGCTGATAAGAGTGCTATCCGGTGTGGTCTTCTGCTGCTGTAGCCCATCTGCTTCAAGGTTGGACGTGTTGTGCGTTGAGATGGTATTCTGCATTCCTCGGTTGTAACAAGAAGTTGTTTGAGTTACTGTTGCCTTTCTATCATCTCCAACCAGTCTGCCCATTCTCCTCTGACCTCAACAAGGCATTTTCCTCCACACAACTGACGCTCACTGGATATTTTCTCTTTTTCGGACCATTTTCTGTAAACCCTAGAGATGGTTGTGTGTGAAAATCCCAGTAGATCAGCAGTTTTTGAAATACTCAGACCAGCCCGTCTTGCACCAACAACCACGCCACGTTCAAAGTCACTTAAATCCTCTTTCTTCCCCATGCTGATGTTTGGTTTCGAACTGCATTAAGTCATCTTTACCACGTCTAGATGCCTAAATGCATTGAGTCGCTGCCATGTGATTGGCTGATTTGTGTTACCAAGCAATTGAACAGGTGGATCTAATAAAGTGACCGGTGAGTGTAATTGTAATGTGAGGATACATTTTAACAATTTTTTATCCTTTGTTGCAGCAATCTGTTGTGCCTCTGCATGAAATTTCTCAGTCCGGGTTTCCTGATGATGAAAACAGTGGACCAGGCATGCGTCATGTGTTTTGGAGTGGCTACTGGTGGTCTCCATCAGACAGGTTGACAGTTCAGGAGCACTAATGGGAGACGGGCAGAACGTTGTCACCCTATAACTGGAAGTGCCTGAAAAAGGATAAGCTGCAGGTTTAAAAGTGAGACCTTGAAGACCCTTGAAGGTGGCCAGCAGAGGACAACCTGTCTCTACTCTCACGAACAAACTCTGAAATAAGTCAGGCAGGGCTTGGATTGAGTTGTATTACTAATAGATTGGGTTACAATCAAGCTACTAATTTACGTCTTTGTTGTCACCATTATTGCATCTCCATCCTTGTTGGCCTGTCTCTACCCTAGCTACCCTCTCTATGGTCTATCACGAATGTTACGGCCAGACTCATCCACTCTACCAACCACTCTGTGTCCATCACCCCTCTCTGCCAATATGTCCGTTGGCTTCTGATTGCCCAACAAATAAAATTCAGAATTCCCACAACAACATGCAAAGCCAACCCACAACTCTGCCCCCAGCTACATTGCCAACCTCATCTAAAACAAATCCCCCACACTATCCTCTCCCCTCCTCCCAAGACCTTCAGCTTTGTAGCTCCCTCAGCATAACCCTCCTATGCTCACCTTCAGGTCCTCTCTAGAGCCTCTCCTATCCTCTGGAACTCCAACCTATCCAGCTATCTTCTACACTGTCCAGATATAGGAGATCCATGAAAACTCATGTCTTCAGGGAGGCCTATGCTACCTCCACCCAATAAACTGAACTTTTAGTTTTTCCATGAGCTCATGCCTCACAGTTATTATCACTCACCCTTTTCTTAGACATGTATATTTATTATTACGATCATCACACCCACCGCAAATCTTCTCTTCTCAAGGAGGAACTGGGTTGTTTCCCCTTTTTTTATTGTTTTGATTCTCATTAGTCAGACCAATTCCTGGAAGTCGTGTTCTGAACTGACAACCAACACTGAATTGTACATTCGAAATAAGTTCTCACTGAAGATTTTTACATTGGAAAAGGAAGTCTTTTGTATCCTTCTTACAGTCCCTTATCTCTGCCTCCCTCCCTCTCTGCTATCCCACTCTTCTTTCCTCCTTCTCTCTTTTATACCCCGTTCCCTCCTCTCTACCAATTCACACAAACCCTTCTCTCCCTTTCCCTTTCCACCTACCTATTCTCTCTCTCTTTCTACCTCCGTCTATCTATAGCACTCCCTCTTTGTTACCTTCTCTCTCCTCTCCTTTACGCTGCTCTCCTCTCAACTTTCCTCTCCTCTCCGTTCCGCTCCTCTCCTCTGTCCTCTCCTCTCTCTTCTCCTCTCCTCTTTCCTCTCCTCTTTCGTCTCCTCTTTCCTCTCCTCTTTCCTCTCCTCTACTTTCCTCTCCTCTCCGCTCCTCTCTCCTCTCCTCTGTCCTCTCCTCTCTCTTCTCATCTCCTCTTTCCTCTCCTCTTTCCTCTCCTTTCCTCTTTCCTCTCCTTTCCTCTTTCCTCTCCTCTTTTCTCTTCTCTTTCCTCTCCTCTTTCCTCTCTTCCTTCCTCTCCTCTCTCCACTTTCCTCTCCTCTTCGCTCTCCTCTTTCTTTCAACTCTCTCCTATTCTCTCCTCTTTCCTCTCCTCTCCTCTTTCCTCCCCTTTTTCCTCTCCTCTTTCCTCTCCTTTCCTCTTTCCTTTCTTCTTTCCTCTCTTCCTTCCTCTACTCTCTTCTCTCCTCTTTCCTCTCCTTTTTGCTCTCCTCTCTCTTTCAACTCTCTCCTCTCCCCTCTCCTCTTTCCTCCCCTCTCCTCTTTCCTCTCCTCCTTCCTCCCCTCTCCTCTTCCCTGTCCTCTCCACTTCCCTCTCCTCTTCCCTCTCCTCTTCTCTCTCCTCTCCCCTCTCCTCTTCCCTCTCCTCTCCTCTTCCCTCTCCTCTTCCCTCTCCTCTTCCCTCTCCTCTCCACTTTCCTCTCCTCTTCCCTCTCCTCTCCACTTTCCTCTCCTCTTCCCTCTGCTCTCCACTTTCCTCTCCTCTTCCCTCTCCTCTCCACTTTCCTCTACTCTTCCCTCTCCTCTCCACTTTCCTCTACTCTTCCTTCTCCTCTCCACTTTCCTCTACTCTTCCTTCTCCTCTCCACTTTCCTCTCCTCTTCCTTCTCCTCTCCACTTTCCTCTCCTCTTTCCTTTCCTCTCCTCTTTCCTGTTCTCTCCTATTTCTTCTCCTCTTTCCTCTCCTCTCCTCTTTCCATTCCTCTCCTCTCTCCTCTTCTCTCCTCTCCTCTTTCTTCTCGTCTTGTCTCCTCTCCTCTCCTCTTTCCTGTTCTCTCCTCTTTCCTCTCCTCTCCTCTTTCCATTCCTCTCCTTTTTCCTCTCCTCTCCTCTTTCCTCTCCTCTCCTCTTTCTTCTCGTCTTCTCTCCTCTCAACTTTCCTTTCCTTTTTCCTCTCCTCTCCTCTTTATTCTCGTCTTCTCTCCTCTCCACTTTCCTTTTTCCTCTCCTCTTCCCTCTTTCTTCTCCTCTTTCCTGTCCTCTCCTCTATTTTTCCCTCTCCTCTTCTCTTTCCTCTCCTCTCCTGTTCCACCTTCTCTTTCCTCTATCTTCCCTCTCTTCTCCTCTCCCTTTGTTCCCTCTTTTTTTCCTCTCCTCTCCTTTACTTTCCTTTCTCTTTCCATCTCAACCCCACCAACTTTTTCTGCCCCCAAAAACCCAGAACAGGGTTGAAAAATACTGAAATCAATCATTCCTGGATGAATGTGCTCTATGCTGTCAGCTCTGTGGGGTGATCTCTGGGCCTGTGGTTAGTTGTATGCTCTGTCTAATTTGCACATCAGTTATAATTGATTATCGCTGACCACATCAGAGAAACCACAGTGAACGTAAATCTGACACAGTCGCCCTCAAGCAGCACATTTACGGAAGTCTTTAAAGTGGTTGTAAGCCTCAGACATGAAATATGAACAAAGCATATCCCTCTATGGTGTGTGCTTGTCCCAATCCAGAGCGCTAAGGGCTTGATTTTCTAAAGGCAAATAGACTGTGCACTTTGCACGCGCAGTTTCTCCAGAGCTTAGTAAATGAGCGGAAGCTCTGCTGACTTCCATCATCCAATCAGGTGCAAGCAAAAGTGCTTTTTCTTTTTCAATTTTCCTTGGTTGGGTATTCCTTGAAAAGTGAATCTTTATTTCATTTACAATTTTCTGGAGCAATTGCAACTTGTATGCTGAACAGTTTACTCGCCTTTAGTAAATCAACCCTTAAGTGTCATTTCTGTCTGCTGCTTTGTTCTTCTGATATCAGCACGAGTCACTTCTGACAAGTTTTCCTGACACCTGGAGGGGAGGGACCTCCAGCAGATTGACAGCCTCATCTCTGTTCCTGTGTGGAGGGGGGTGTATCCCTTTCTTCCAATCAGCTCTCAGAGCTCTCCTCACTGAGCTCTGCAGTGTGTAATTTCAGCTCTCCGCCCCATAAGTGTCATTTCTGTCTTCTGCTTTGTTCTTCTGATATCAGCACGAGTCACTTCTGACAAGTCTTCCTGACACCAAGAGAAAAATGGGGACAGGGGAGGGACCTCCAGCAGATTGACAGCCTCATCTCTGTTCCTGTGTGGAGGGGGGTGTATCCCTTCCTTCCAATCAGCCTTTAGAGCTCTCCTCACTGAGCTCTGCAGTGTGTAATTTCAGCTCTCTACCCTATTTTTTCTGAACTCTCTTGTCTGAGAGTTCAGAAAAAAGGGGGCCTGCTCAGAGTCCTGACCTCAACCCCATAGAACACCTTTGGGATGAATTAGAGCGGAGACTGTGATCCAGGCCTCCTCCCCCGACATCAGTGCCTGACCTGACAAATGTGCTTCTGGAAGAATGGTCCAACCTTCCCATAGACACCCTCCTAAACCTTGTGGATGGCCTTCCCAGAAGAGTTGAAGCTGTTATAGCTGCAAAGGGCGGGGCCAACTCAATATTGAACCCTACGGACTAAGACTGGGGGGCCATTAAAGGTCATGTGCGTGGAAAGGGCGGGGCCAACTCAATATGGAACCCTACGGACTAAGACTGGGGGCCATTAAAGGTCATGTGTTTGGAAAATCCGGAGGCCCAATACTTTTGGCAATATAGTGTATGTACATACAAACTTGTGACAATAATAAACATATAAAAACATAAAAAAAAGATGTAACCCTACGTGAAAGCAGTCCACATTAAAGGTGTGTTCAAAATCTTCATTATCACAAAGATTTTTTTTTTAAAACCAAAATTTCACTCCCACACACGCTAAATGATTAGCACTTCCACCTGGCAGTACTAGGGTCACTGGTTCGAATCCCAACCACGGCACCACCTGCCTGGAGTTTGCATGTTCTCCCTGTGACTGCATGGGTTTCCTCCAGGTGCTCCATTTTTCTCCCACACTCCAAAGACATGCTGGTAGGTTAATTGGCTCCTGTCTAAATTGTCCCTAGCATGTGTATGTATGAATGTGAGTTAGGGCCCTTAGATTGTACGCCCCTCAAGGCTTAGGGACCTTAGATTGTATGCCCCTTGAGGGTTAGGGACCTTAGATTGTACTCCCCTTGAGGGTTAGGGACCTTAGATTGTACGCCCCTTGAGGGCTAGGGACCTTAGATTGTACGCCCCTTGAGGGTTGGGGACCTTAGATTGTACGCCCCTTGAGGGTTCAAGACCTTAGTTTGTATGCCCCTTGAGGGTTGGGGACCTTAGATTGTACGCCCCTTGAGGGTTGGGGACCTTAGATTGTACACCCCTTGAGGGTTGGGGACCTTAGATTGTACGCCCCTTGACGGTTAGGGACCTTAGATTGTACTCCCCTTGAGGGTTGGGGACCTTAGATTGTACGTCCCTTGAGGGTTGGGGACCTTAGATTGTACGCCCCTTGAGGGTTGGGGACCTTAGATTGTACGCCCCTTGAGGGTTGGGGACCTTAGATTGTACGCCCCTTGAGGGTTAGGGACCTTAGATTGTACACCCCTTGAGGTTTGGGGACCTTAGATCGTACGCCCCTTGAGGGTTAGGGACCTTAGATCGTACGCCCCTTGAGGGTTAGGGACCTTAGATCGTACGCCCCTTGAGGGTTGGGGACCTTAGATCGTACGCCCCTTGAGGGTTGGGGACCTTAGATCGTACGCCCCTTGAGGGTTGGGGACCTTAGATCGTACGCCCCTTGAGGGTTGGGGACCTTAGATCGTACGCCCCTTGAGGGTTGGGGACCTTAGATTTGTACACCACTTGAAGGTTAGAGAACTTAGATTGTATGCCCCTTGAGGGTTGGGGACCTTAGATTGTACGCTCCTTGAGGGTTGGGGACCTTAGATTGTACGCCCCTTGAGGGTTAGGGTCCTTAGATTGTATGCCCCTTGAGGGTTGGGGACCTTAGACTGTACGCCCCTTGAGAGGTGGGGACCTTAGATTGTACGCCCCTTGAGGGGTGGGGACCTTAGACTGTACGCCCCTTGAGGGTTAGGGACCTTAGATTGTACGCCCCTTGAGGGTTGGGGACCTTAGATTGTACGCCCCTTGAGGGTTGGGGACCTTAGATTGTACGCCCCTTGAGGGTTGGGTACCTTAGATTGTACACCCCTTGAGGGTTGAATGTACAATATATATGTAAAGTGCTGCGTAAATTGATGGCGCAATATAAGTACCTGAAATAAATAAGTAATACACACAGAAAAATAAACTGCAAAATCTAGCGGCACTATCAGAATACAATACCCCCTCTGTGATCCCACTTTTCAAGCGATACCATTTAGAGATAGATGAAGGGTTGGCCAAGGTACCATATCCACAGATATGCAGTATAGCATCTCTCCAAAAATTTTTTTGGGGAAAGACAGACTTTCATGGTGTCACACAGTCATTTCTATAAAACAAACATTCATTTTTATCAGAATCACTTAAAAACAACATAAACAAGCAAGTGATCTGATGACATTTTACTTCAGTTTTTTGATGTTAAAGCAATTCATTCGCAACATTGGCCACGTGTGGGTGACCTGAAACCTCCTTCTACTTACGAAGAGTAACCCAGGAACAAAGAGGAAGCACAGCTCATGAGATTCATCCTCGCCATCCTTCGAGAAGAGAACTTGTATTATCTGGATTGCTGATTATAAAAATAAGAAGGGTCTTACCCCGGTAGAGGGATAAATGAAGCCAAAATGTACCCAGATAATGTACTCTGCGTTGTCTGCGTCATACAGACTTCCTGTATAAAACCACAGCAGTAAGGAGGTACTTCTACTAGAACATTGCATCTGGTGTGTGGTGGAGAAGATGCCGGAGACGGGTCCTAAACACAGTGACGCATTAACCGCGAGGCAAACAAGGTGTTTGCCTAGGGTGGCAATTTTCAGCGGGGTGATGCCTCTCCTGGAAGAAGGGAAACAAGTGGCAGGGATGGGGATCTGGTCAGCTCCGGCATGAGATCCGCCAGGGCCGTGGATAAGGGGGTACCACCAGTCCTCCTGTACCAGCAGGGGGGCCCAGGAGGGGCTATACAGCCTTCCTCATAGCTTTCCTGCTACGAGGAAGGCTTTTACACTGCTATGAGGAAAGCTTTTACACTGCTATGAGGAAGGCTTTTACACTGCTATGAGGAAGGCTGTACGGCCGAAACACGTTAGCATTTTATTACTGTATTTTATTACTGTATTCATATCATGTAGCCAATAAAGAGTAACCAGAAGAGCAGACTGGGTTGCCAGCGTCTTTTTGGATTTCCTAGTTTAGCTCACCACCCATCAGGGGCGGACTGACAACTCATGGGGCAATAGGGGATCATGGGGCTCCTGTGTCCTTGCCCAAACTCAAAAAAGCCTATGAAAAAGGTACCAGGGGCATCTCATGGGGCCCCCTACTGACCCCGGGCCCTCGGGCATTGCCCGAGTTTCCAAATGGCCAGTCCGCCCCTGTCACCCATCCTCCCATTTATTTAGGGATCGTTGAGGTTTTGACAGTTAGGGTAACACTTCAATGGTTTTCACTTTATGACGACTTTCACTTTTTATAATCGGCGCTTTATTACAGAGTGTTACTTTCAAGATGTTAAAACGCAAGCAGAGTGTACTTTTAGTGAACGCGTTTGATTTGTTATTGCTTTGATTCATTGTTGCAATATTTATTGTAAAGACAAAACCGTTTCGCAGCCCTTCCACCTTCATTTAAAAACTAAAAAAAAAATTTGAACATTTATTGGGGACTACTAGTTTAAAACGGCTTTGCATCTACTTGTGTGGAATGCGTGGCCAGATCTAGGGGGGTGCTGAGGTGGGAACCTCCCCAGATCTTAGTTTGCCCCCCCCCCCAAAGCCAACTCTAACCAGCCACTATACAACCCTAACCTGCCACCATACTGCCCTAACCTGCCACTATACTACCCTAACCTGCCACTATACTACCCTAACATGTCACTATACAACCCTAACCTACCACTATACTGCCCTAACATGTCACTTCACTACCCTAACCTACCACTATACTACCCTAACCTGCCCCTATACTACCCTAACCTGCCACTATACTACCCTAACCTGCCACTATACTACCCTAACATGTCACTATACAACCCTAACCTACCACTATACTGCCCTAACATGTCACTTCACTACCCTAACCTACCACTACACTACCCTAACCTGTCACTATACTACCCTAACCTACCACTATACTACCCTAACCTGCCACTATACTACCCTAACCTGTCACTATACTACCCTAACCTGCCACTATACTACCCTAACTTGCCACTACACTACCCTAACCTGTCACTATACTACCCTAACCTGCCACTATACTACCCTAACCTACGACTATTCTACCCTAACCTGCCACTATACTGCCCTAACCTGCCACTATACAACCCTAACCTACCACTATACTGCCCTAACATGTCACTTCACTACCCTAACCTACCACTATACTACCCTAACCTGCCCCTATACTGCCCTAACCTGCCACTATACTACCCTAACCTGTCACTATACTACCCTAACCTGTCACTATACTACCCTAACCTGCCACTATACTACCCTAACTTGCCACTACACTACCCTAACCTGTCACTATACTACCCTAACCTACCACTATACTACCCTAACCTGCCACTATACTACCCTAACCTGCCACTATACTACCCTAACATGTCACTTCACTACCCTAACCTGCCACTATACTGCCCTAACCTGCCACTATACTGCCCTAACCTACCACTATACTACCCTAACCAACCACTATACTACCCTAACCTGTCACTATACAACCCTAACCTACCACTATACTGCCCTAACTTGCCACTATACAACCCTAACCTAGCACTATACTGCCCTAACCTGCCACTATACTACCCTAACATGCCACTATACTACCCTAACCTGCCACTATACTGCCCTAACCTGCCACTATACTACCCTAATCTGCCACTATACTACCCTAACCTGCCACTATACTACCCTAACCAACCACTATACTACCCTAACCTAACACTATACTGCCCTAACCTAACACTATACTACCCTAACCAACCACTATACTACCCTAACCTAACACTATACTGCCCTAACCTAACACTATACTACCCTAACCAACCACTATACTACCCTAACCTAACACTATACAACCCTAACCTACCACTATACTGCCCTAACCTGCCACTATACAACCCTAACCTACCACTATACTGCCCTAACCTGCCACTATACTGCCCTAACCTGCCACTATACTAACCTAACCTGTCACTATACTAACCTAACCTGCCACTATACTAACCTAACCTGCCACTATACTGCCCTAACCTGCCACTATACTGCCCTAACCTGCCACTATACTGCCCTAACCTGCCACTATACTAACCTAACCTGCCACTATACTGCCCTAACCTGCCACTATACTGCCCTAACCTGCCACTATACTGCCCTAACCTGCCACTATACTACCCTAACCTGCCACTATATTGCCCTAACCTGCCACTATACTACCCTAACCTGTCACTATACTACCCTAACCTGCCACTATACTACCCTAACCTGCCACTATACTACCCTAACCTGCCACTATACTGCCCTAACCTTTCACTATACTACCCTAACCTGTCACTATACTACCCTAACCTGCCACTATACTACCCTAACCTGCCACTATACTACCCTAACCTGCCACTATACTGCCCTAACCTGTCACTATACTACCCTAACCTGTCACTATACTACCCTAACCTGCCACTATACTGCCCTAACCTGTCACTATACTACCCTAACCTGTCACTATACTACCCTAACCTGCCCCCTACTGACCCCGGGCCCTCGGGCAGTGCCCGAGTTTCCAAATGGCCAGTCCGCCCCTGTCACCCATCCTCCCATTTATTTAGGGATCGTTGAGGTTTTGACAGTTAGGGTAACACTTCAATGGTTTTCACTTTATGACGACTTTCACTTTTTATAATCGGCGCTTTATTACAGAGTGTTACTTTCAAGATGTTAAAACGCAAGCAGAGTGTACTTTTAGTGAACGCGTTTGATTTGTTATTGCTTTGATTCATTGTTGCAATATTTATTGTAAAGACAAAACCGTTTCGCAGCCCTTCCACCTTCATTTAAAAACTAAAAAAAAAATTTGAACATTTATTGGGGACTACTAGTTTAAAACGGCTTTGCATCTACTTGTGTGGAATGCGTGGCCAGATCTAGGGGGGTGCTGAGGTGGGAACCTCCCCAGATCTTAGTTTGCCCCCCCAAAGCCAACTTTAACCAGCCACTATACAACCCTAACCTGCCACCATACTGCCCTAACCTGACATTATACTACCCTAACCTGCCACTATACTGCCCTAACCTGACATTATACTACCCTAACCTGCCACTATACTGCCCTAACCTGCCACTATACTGCCCTAACCTGCCACTATACTGCCCTAACCTGCCACTATACTGCCCTAACCAACCACTATACCGCCATAACCTTCCACTATACTGCCCTAACCTGCCACTATACTGCCCTAACCTGCCACTATACCGCCATAACCTTCCACTATACTGCCCTAACCTGCCACTATACTACCCTAACCTGCCACTATACTGCCCTAACATGTCACTATACAACCCTAACCTACCACTATACTGCCCTAACATGTCACTTCACTACCCTAACCTACCACTATACTACCCTAACCTGCCCCTATACTGCCCTAACCTGCCACTATACTACCCTAACCTGTCACTATACTACCCTAACCTGCCACTATACTACCCTAACTTGCCACTACACTACCCTAACCTGTCACTATACTACCCTAACCTACCACTATACTGCCCTAACCTGCCACTATACTACCCTAACCTGCCACTATACTGCCCTAACATGTCACTTCACTACCCTAACCTGCCCCTATACTGCCCTAACCTGCCACTATACTGCCCTAACCTGCCACTATACTACCCTAACTTGCCACTATACTACCCTAACCTGTCACTATACTACCCTAACCTACCACTATACTACCCTAACCAACCACTATACTACCCTAACCTGTCACTATACAACCCTAACCTACCACTATACTGCCCTAACTTGCCATTATACAACCCTAACCTAGCACTATACTGCCCTAACCTGCCACTATACTACCCTAACATGCCACTATACTACCCTAACCTGCCACTATACTGCCCTAACCTGCCACTATACTACCCTAATCTGCCACTATACTACCCTAACCTGCCACTATACTACCCTAACCTAACACTATACTGCCCTAACCTAACACTATACTACCCTAACCAACCACTATACAACCCTAACCTACCACTATACTGCCCTAACCTGCCACTATACAACCCTAACCTACCACTATACTGCCCTAACCTGCCACTATACTGCCCTAACCTGCCACTATACTAACCTAACCTGACATTATACTAACCTAACCTGTCACTATACTAACCTAACCTGCCACTATACTAACCTAACCTGCCACTATACTGCCCTAACCTGCCACTATACTGCCCTAACCTGCCACTATACTAACCTAACCTGCCACTATACTGCCCTAACCTGCCACTATACTGCCCTAACCTGCCACTATACTACCCTAACCTGCCACTATACTGCCCTAACCTGCCACTATACTAACCTAACCTGCCACTATACTGCCCTAACCTGCCACTATACTGCCCTAACCTGCCACTATACTACCCTAACCTGTCACTATACAACCCTAACCTACCACTATACTGCCCTAACCTGCCACTATACAACCCTAACCTGCCACTATACTAACCTAACATGACATTATACTAACCAGCCACTATACTGCCCTAACCTGCCACTATACTAACCTAACCTGCCACTATACTGCCCTAACCTGCCACTATACTACCCTAACCTGCCACTATACTGCCCTAACCTGCCACTATACTACCCTAACCTGCCACTATACTGCCCTAACCTGCCACTATACTAACCTGCCACTATACTGCCCTAACCTGCCACTATACTGCCCTAACCTGCCACTATACTGCCCTAACCTGCCACTATACTACCCTAACCTGCCACTATACTGCCCTAACCTGTCACTATACTACCCTAACCTGTCACTATACTACCCTAACCTGCCACTATACTGCCCTAACCTGTCACTATACTACCCTATCCTGTCACTATACTACCCTAACCTGCCACTATACTGCCCTAACCTGCCACTATACTACCCTAACCTGTCACTATACTACCCTAACCTGCCACTATACTAACCTAACCTGCCACTATACTGCCCTAACCTGTCACTATACTACCCTAACCTGTCACTATACTACCCTAACCTGCCACTATACTACCCTAACCTGTCACTATACTGCCCTAACCTGTCACTATACTACCCTAACCTGCCACTATACTGCCCTAACCTGCCACTATACTACCCTAACCTGTCACTATACTGCCCTAACCTGCCACTGTACTACCCTAACCTGTCACTATACTGCCCTAACCTGCCACTATACTACCCTAACCTGTCACTGTACTACCCTAACCTGCCACTATACTGCCCTAACCTGCCACTATACTGCCCTAACCTGTCACTATACTACCCTAACCCGCCACTGTACTACCCTAACCTGTCACTATACTACCCTAACCTGTCACTATACTGCCCTAACCTGACACTATACTACCCTAACCTGCCACTATACTACCCTAACCTGTCACTATACTGCCCTAACCTGACACTATACTACCCTAACCCGCCACTATACTGCCCTAACCTGCCACTATACTGCCCTAACCTGCCACTATACTACCCTAACCAACCACTATACTACCCTAACCTGCCACTATACTACCCTAACCTGCCACCATACTATTTTTTTTTGAGTTTGCTATTACATTATACAGGAATGGGTTCAAGAAACATGAAACGGTTTAGTTTTTTAAAGCTGAAAAATGTAAAAAAAAAAAAGTGTGACAGTGGCATCCTCACTCCCTTCATTTACCACAAAAATAAAAGAAATAAAAATTAAATGTCTTTTGTGTACACATCCAGGGTGCATTATACATATCAGAACTTCACCAGAGCCTTTCCCATCCTCTGGAATTCTCTACCCAATCTTTCCGGCTACCCCCTACTCTGGGGATCCCTCTTCAGGGAAGCCTATCATGCTTCTGAATAGACATTTATCCCTTCCATCAGCTCCTCCCCCACAGTTATAAACTTTTGTACCACTTGCCCCGCCCTATTAGATTGTAAGCTCTTATGTGCAGGGCCCTCCTAATCTTCTTGTTCCGATTGTATCGTTGCAGTATTGTCTCCCTCAGGGGTGGACCAGGGGCGGACTGACAACTCATGGGGGCCCCGGGCAATAGGGGATCATGGGGCCCCTATGTCCTCTCCCACACTCAATCCACACCTAAAAAAGCCTATGAAAGGTATCAGGGGCATCTCATGGGGCCCCCTACTGACCCCGGGCCCTCAGGCAGCACCCGAGTTCCCAAATGGTCAGACCGCCCCTGGTCTCCCTTTATATTGTAAAGCGCTGCGCAAGCTCTATAAGTCCTGTATATTAATAAAAACATTAATAATATTAATCAGTTAAAGAAACATCGTGAAACAGTTTAGTTTTTTAAAGCTGAATTCAGAGAAAAATAAAAATAAAAAAAACAGCTGAATTCAGAGAAAAATGGAAAAAAAAAAGGGCTGAACTCAGAGAAAAAAAAAAAGTGTGATATTGGCATCCCCACGCCCTTCTTTTACCACAAAAAAAACCCCAGAAATAATAATTAATATTCTACAAGAAATAAATGACCCACCTCGTTTGCCTTGTAGGAAAAAACAACATTTGGTTTGTAAGTAGCAATTAATATTAGAAACTCCCACTTGTTTTTGTCTTTCATTTCCCAGAACGTAGTCACCCTTCCGTACATGCCCATACACGCTCGCTTTGGGGGCTTTCTGAAAATGATTGTCAGCACAAAGTGGTTTTTTATTTTTTATTTTTAAACGCCGATAGAGCTTGTGGTTTGTTCAGGTTGTTTTTCTCTTGATATTCCCTTCAGATATGTTGGTGATGATCACATTTTTACCATGAAGCTGAGATTAAGAACTGGGGGGGAGGGGGCTCAAATCAGCAAAGGGAAAGTTTGAAACCTACCATAAGCAGGCCATAGATGGGTCAAACATCGGACGATTTTTTAAAAAAAAAAGAAAAATCGGTCGCTTGATCGGCCAACTTTACCACCAGCGTTAAAAAAATTGTCCGATTTTTGTCTCGTCTATGGCCGGCATTAACCCCATAACTTCTGTCCCTTGCAGAGACAGGGGAGCGCACCGTACCATGTGACAGGGGAGAGCACCGTACCATGTGACAGGGGAGCGCACCATACAATGTGACAGGGGAGCGCACCATACCATGTGACAGGGGAGCGCACCATACAATGTGACAGGGGAGCGCACCATACCATGTGACAGGAAGAAGAAGAATTCCAGTCCGCTATTATATTTTATATGAAAAAGTCTTGCGGTTGCAACAAATGTATCCATTTGTATCCATTTTGGATACAGATGTTTTTATTTGGATACAAATGGATACATTTGTTGCAACCGCAAGACTTTTTCATATAAAATATAATAGTACAAACCGTACATCCCATACACCCCGTACATCCCGTACACCCCGTACATCCCATACATCCCATACATCCCATACACCCCGTACACCCCGTACATCCCTTACATCCCATACATCCCATACACCCCGTACATCCCCCGTACATCCCATACATCCCTACATCCCATACATCTTCCGTACATCCCATACATCTTGTAAACTCCGTACACCCTGTACACCCAGTACATCCCGTGCACCACGTACATCCCGTACACCCCGTACATCCCATACACCCCGTACATCTCGTACACCCCGTACATCCCATACATCCCGTACACCCCGTACATCCCATACACCCCGTACATCTCGTACACCCCGTACATCCCATACATCCCGTACACCCCGTACATCCCATACACCCCATACATCCCGTACATCCCATACATCCTGTACACTCCATACACCCCGTACACCCAGTACATCCCGTACACCTTGTACATCCCGTGCACCACGTACATCCTTTACACCCCATACATCCCATACACCTCATACATCTCATACACCTCGTACACCCCGTACACCCCGTACAACCTGTACACCCCATGCACCCCGTACACCCTGTACATCCCATACACCTCATACATCCCATACACCTCATACATCCCTTGCACCCCGCACATCCCGTACATCTCGTATACCTTGTACATCTTGTACATCCCATACACCCCATACATCCAGTACATCCTGTATACTCTGTACACCCCGTACATCCCATACACCCTGTACATCCCGTACATCCCCATACACCCCGTACATTCCGTACATCCCTGTACATCCCGTACACCCTGTACATCCCCATACACCCCGTACATTCCGTACATCCCTGTACATCCCGTACACCCCGTACATCCCGTATACCCCGTACATCCAGTACACCCCATACATCCTGTACACAGGGTTGCTGTTAGAGCCCATGGGGCCCCAACCTGACAGGACTGCCCAACCCCAAATAAAACAAAAAAACAAAAACACAGTATACTATGCTTCAGTTATGAATGAACACAGTGTGTGATAGATACCGATCACTCATTGTGTTCCTTTAGGAAAAGAAGGGGCCAGTAAATGTAACATATTTACCAGAACCTTCCCCCGCTCTCCATCCTGAAAGATCCTATCCTGTGCTTGCAGTTGCAGAAAGGAGAGGTGGGAAGCCATTAGCACTGTGGAGGTAGAGGCACACAGGGGGGCCTGGGCAGCAGGGGGAAACATATGGTGCACAGGGAGGGTAATGGGTGCGCCGGGGGGGGTAATTACTGGAACCGCTCCCCTGTATGGCTCTCTCTGCAGCAGCTGAAAGCCAGCAGGAGGAAGAGGAGAAAAAGCCAGATTTCAGCTGCTGTAGAGAGAGCCATACAGGGGATCGGTTCCAGTAATTACTCCCCCCCCCCACGCCTTGCAGATCACCCTCCCTCCCCACCTCCGATTCAATGATGGGTTGGATGCAGGGGTGGACTGACAACTCATGGGGCCCCCGGGCAATAGTGGATCATGGGGCCCCTGTTTCCTTGCCCACACTCAAAAAAAGCCTATAAAAAGGTACCAGGGGCATTTCATTGGGCCCCCTAATGACCCCGGGCCCTCGGGCAGTGTCCGAGGGCTTGAATGGTCAGTCCGCCCCTGGTTGGATGATAGGTCCACTCTTTTAATAGGCTTGCAAGATTCTCACGGTTCCAGACCATTTGCCAACATGTCAGCAAACAGGGAAGAGAAGGCAGATTCATATATTCAAAGCAAAAAACAATTTTAAAAAATTTATATATATCTATATTTGATTTGTTAAATAGTTATACTGGACATGTTAAATAGCAAAAAGGCCAAAATATATTTTTTTTCTCCAAATTGTCAGTCTGGGTTTTTTTTATACCTCAAAAAATAAAAAATGCACAGGAGATCAAATACCACCAAAAGAAAGCTCTATTTGTGGGGAAAAAAAGGACAAAAATTGCATTTGGTTGCAGAGTTGCACGACCGCGCAATTGTCAGTTAACCATTAGCCGCCCGGCCAATGGCCGTTTGGCGGCTTCAGAAGTGTCTCTCCGTTCCGGGTACACGCCATTTGGCGTGCTGCCGCACATGCGCCGTTTGCGCTAATGCAGAGCGGCGCAGCAGTGCGATCTGTCACCGGCCGTGCACCTCGGACACGGCCGATGACAGATCCGAGTACCGGCTCCCGTTGCTGGTACCATGTGACCTGCTGTGACCAATCACAGCAGGTCACATGACAGTTGTATACAATGGATGGCTTCATTCATGCCATCCATTGTATACTAGTGCCTAGCTGTGAATGGTCACAGCTAATCACATGCACATGTCATGTGATTAGCTGTGACCAAATCACAGCTAAGCACAAAAAAAAAAAAAAAAAAAGCTGAATGAATCGATTTTATTCAGGTAAATGCTTGCTTATAGCAAAGTAATTCTTTGCTATAAGCAAATTGTGTAAAAAAAAAAAAAAATACTGATCACTTCCCCAAAGTAGTACAATGTTACTATGGTAACATTGTACTACTTTGGTCATAGTAAAATATGAAAAAAAAATCTTAAATTTTTTTAAAAAAAATGTAATAAAAAATTAAATATAATAAAAAAATAAAAAAAAATAAAAAAAAAAATATATATATTTTTTTTCATACTGTCACCAGTCAGTGTCCCTGTTCACCGCCATGCCAGTTATATGATGACGCTGTACTGCACTGGTGACAGTATGTAATAAAAAAAAATAGTGAAAATAATTGTTTTAATTTTTTCATTTTCCGAAAAATTATGACAAAAAAATACAACTTCAAAAAACTCGCCATTCCTCTTATGAAGTACGTCGGACTGTCTACTCTGCAAAAAGGGGTCATTTGGGGGATATCTGTACCGTCCTGACATTTGGGGGATATCTGTCCTGTTCTGACATTCTTGGACCTCAAGAAATTAGATTGGCTGTCAGTACTTCAGGATCGATCAATATTCAGATCTATCCCATAGTTTGTGAACTCTATAACTTTCCTACAAACTAAAAAATACATCCTAATTTGGGTTATTTTCACCAAAGACATGTAGCAGAAAACATCTCGGCCTAAATTTATGAAGAACAATTATTTATTTGTAAACTTTTATAGCAGAAACAAAGAAAAATGTGTTTTTTTTTCAAAATTTTTGGTCTTTTTTTGTTAATTTAGCAAAAAATAAAAACCCCAGCGATGATTAAATACCACCAAAAGAAAGCTCTAGTTGTGTGAAGAAAATAATAAAATTTTAGTTTGGGTACAATGTTGTATGACCGCGCAATTGTCATTCAAAATGTGAGAGCGCTGAAACCTGAAAAATGGCCTTGGCAGGAAGGGGTAAAATTGCACGTTATTGAAACGGTTAAAGTAACGCAGTTCCGTAACAAAGGAAATGGGCTGGTCAGGAAGGGGGGATCCTCTGGAGGGAAAGTGGCTAAACAAAACAAAAAACAAAAACTGAACAAAACAAAAAACAAAAATTAAACAAAACAAAAAACAAAAATTAAACAAAACAAAAAACAAAAACTAAACAAAACAAAAAAGACCTAAACAAAACAAAACCCAAAAACTGAACAAAACAAAAACTAAACAAAACAAAAATTAAACAAAACAAAAAAAAACTAAACAAAACCCAAAAAATAAACAAAACAAAAACTAAACAAAACAAAAATTAAAAAAAACAAAAAAAAAACAAGAAAAACCAAACAACCCTCCCCCCAAAAAAACAAAAAACAGGCAGAGTCGATGGACCACTCAGTCTTTTTCCGCCGTCACTTTTTTATGTTTCTATGTTCTATGAATGCAGAGGGAGAGAGCGCATTTCCTTGAACCTTGCTCTAACGATGTAAGATGGGACAAAGGTTTATTGAGCTGCATTCCGCTAAAAGTATCATTTATTTTTATGATTTAATTGCAGTCTTGTAATACCCTTCAAAACGCCTTCAATCTCCTATTTTTGTGTCAACCAATCAATTTACACGTATTGGGATTTTTTTTTTAGCAAAGACATGTCGCAGAACACATCTTGGCCTAAATTTATGAGGAAATTAGATTTTTACATTTTTTTACTGGACATGTTAAATAGCAAAAAGTCAAAAATATTGTTTTTTTTTTCAAAATTGTCAGTCTTTTTTTTTTATAGCGCAAAAAATAAAAAAGTGAACTAATACCAAAAATGAAAGTGCAAAAATGATTAGTGCCGTTCCCTATGGGGTATACAGAACAATTCACTATTTTTGTGAAAACCAATCAATTTACACATATTGGGAATTTTTTTTTTAGCAAAGACACGACGCAGAGTACATTTTGGCCTAAATTTATGAGGAAATTAGATTTTTTTTTTTTTTTTAGTGGACATGTTTAATAGCAAAAAGTCCAAAATGTTTTTTTTTTCCAAAATTGTCAGTCTTTTTTTTTATAGCGCACAAAAATAAAAAAGTGAACCAATACCAAAAATAAAATGAATAAATAAAAGGAAACTTTGTTTCTTTTAACCCAGGGAAACAAACTAAAAGGAAACATTGTTCCTTTTAACTCAGGGAAACAAACTAAAAGGAAACATTCTTTCTTTTATCTCGAGAAATAAACTAAAAGGAAATATTGTTTCTTTTAACTCAATAAAGAAAATAAAAGGAAACATTGTATCATTTATCTTGGGAAACAAACTAAAAGGAAACATTGTTCCTTTTAACTCAGGGAAACAAACTAAAAGGAAACATTGTTTCTTTAAACTCAAGAAAACAAACTAAAAGGAAACATTGTTTCTTTTAACTCGGCAGAAACTAAAAGGAAACATTGTTTCTTTTAACTCGGGGAAACAAACTAAAAGGAAACCTTGTTTCTTTTAACTCGGGGAAACAAACTAAAAGGGAACATTGTTTCTTTTAACTCGGGGAAACAAACTAAAAGGAAACATTGTTTCTTTTATCTCAGGAAATAAAATAAAAGGAAACTTTGTTTCTTTTAACTCGGGGAAACAAACTAAAAGGGAACATTGTTTCTTTTAACTCGGGGAAACAAACTAAAAGGAAACATTGTTTCTTTTATCTCAGGAAATAAAATAAAAGGAAACTTTGTTTCTTTTAACTCGGGAAACACACTAAATGGAAACCTTGTTTCTTTTAACTCGGGGAAACAAACTAAAAGGAAACTTTGGAGACTGAGGTACACCTGTAATCATATAACAATAAAAGAGGTGCCTTTCATAGTGCAGATAGTTTAAAAAACATTTATTAAAAGGAGAGAAACGCACATACAAGCATCATGAACTTTACAGCAATAAAAAAAAACCTCAGGCAGCAAGAAACAGCTATTTGTTTTTTAGGTTTTTTTTTTTGAACCAAAGAAATATATCAGAATACAGTTCGGTGATACTGTACTTTATGGAAAAAAAAGTATTTATTTGATCTATGATGCACACCAGAAAGTAAACGAAACAGGTTTATTTTTCAAAATGTTTATTTTTTTTTTGGATAAAGTTAAAAAAGCAGTGGTTAAAAAAACATCAAAATAAAGTTCAATCTATCTATCTATCTAAAAAAAAAAATGATAAAAATGAACTTGGATACAATGTTGCGTGAGTAATTGTCAGTCAAACTATCACAGCACTGAAAACCAAAAAAAAAAAAAAAGAAAGTATTTGTGAAGCAAACTAAAAAATATCCTAGCATAGCATTCCGCATAACCGGCATTTTTGGACTTTTTTTTACATTAAAAAAATTATTTTTTTAGCGTTTTTGCATTAGCGTTTAGCGACGTTTTCCCACGTTTTGACACTTTTGCACTTTTTAGCGGTTTTTTTTTTAGGAAAAAAATATTTTTTCAGTCAAAAAAAGTCAAAAAATGCCGGTAACATGTCTATATAAAGTCATGTTAAAAATTTGAGTTTTTTAGCATTTTTGCATTAGCGTTTAGTGACGTTTTCCCGAGTTTTTCCACTTTTGCGGTTTTAAGCGTTTTTTTTTAGCAAAAAAAATATTTTTTTTTAGTAAAAAAAAGTCAGAAAACGCCGATTTATAGCATTTTACTGCGTTTTGCCACATTTTTCAGTGTTAGAACATTTTTGGCAGTTAGCAGCGTGTTGCTGCGATTAGCGGTGTTTTTTTTCCCCGCATTTGCATTGTTTTGCATTTTTTTAACCAAAATAAAATATTTTTTAGGGTTTAGCTGCGTCTTGCTGCAATTAGCGGCCTTTTTTTGCACATTTGCATTTGCATTTTTTGGTGGTGCATTGTTTTGCATTTTTTCAACCCAAAAAAAAATTTTTTAGAGTTTAGCAACGTCTTGCTGCGATTTAACCAAAAAAAAATCCAAACACTCATTTTACTGCATTTTGCCACATTTTTCAGCATTTTTACAGCTGAAAAACTCTAGAAACCCACTGGTCCTGGGTTTTTTTCCAGCCAAAAAACATTGAATACAGTCTATGTGTGCATGAAGTCATGTTAAAAATGAGAGTTTTTCAGATTTTTTTTAGCATTTTTGCATTAGCGTTTAGCAGCGTTTTCCCGCGTTTTTCCACTGTTGTGTTCTTTAGCGTTTGTTTTTTAAAAAGTTACAGCTGAAAAACTCCTCTAGAAACCCACTAGTTTTGGATTTTTTTTCCCAGCCAAAAAACGTTGATTCCAGTCTGTGTGTGTATGGACCAGGGGTGGACTGACAACTCATGGGGTCCCCGGGCAATAGGGGATCATGGGGCCCCTATGTCCTTGTCCAAACTCAAAAAAGCCTATGAAAAAGGTACCAGGGGCATCTCATGGGGCCCCCTACTGACCCCGGGCCCTCGGGCAGTGCCCGAGTTTCCAAATGGTCAGTCTGCCCCTGGTATGGACACATTGGAGAACATGCAGGGGGGTTAACTGGCTATAGAAAAAAAACATCAAAAGCCGAAAACGGCTGCTGTAAAAACGTCTCGTGTGCGTCCCGTGTCCCGCGTGCATCCCGTGTGCGTGAGGACTAATACAAATCTATTGTATACTTTATTTATCTTTTTTTTCAGTGGTTCCATAACCAAACAGCCTCCCATTCTGTCTTCTGAGTGCGACCGGTGTGTCTTCTCAGGCGAAAGGGAAGGACGTATCTAGTATGTTACTCTTATAGAGAAGACAACCATGCCCAGGGGTGGACTGACAACTCATAGGGCCCCCCGGGCAATAGGGGATCATGGGGCCCCTGTGTCCTGCCCACACTCAAACCACACCCAAAAAAGCCAATGAAAGGTACCAGGGGCATCTCATGGGGCCCCCTACTGACCCCAGGCCCTCGGGCAGTGCCCGAGTGACCAAATGGTCAGTCCGCCCCTGCCCATGCCTATTTCATTTTCTATTGCCCCCATGCAGATGGCTGCTGAACTCGTACTATAGTTGCTTTGGAACCCCCTCCCCCCCTCTATGTTCCACCTTCTTCAACGCACTTTAAGATCTTCACCCAACAACTCCCTTGTATACTGATTAAAAGAAGGAGGGGCTGAGTGAAGGTGGTGGTGAAGGTGTGCAAATGCTCTACGGGATCACACAGATCATAAAAGGACAGCAGTCCAGCCTCATAATCCAAGTACAGTTTTTTCCTCTTTGAAAATGGGTTTGCCAACCATTTAATCCGATGGTTTTCAATGACCGAGTGATGAATATCATTGATCCATATTCCCCAGGTATTGCTGTTATCTCCAGTCAAAGCCTGGGACCCTCTTCGATCTATACTGGCGTAACCCATCCCTATAAACAGAGAGTCGCCACTACGTTCCTCTATATTACTGACCTCCATCTCCAGAACATGCCTCCCGGAAGAAATCCCTCTGGTGCTTAATACCTGAGGACATTGAAATCTCTCCGGGGTTTCTGGTCGGCCTAAGTAGATGTCTGACCTGGAGACAGTTTTGAGGTCCTCTGAGATAAGTAAATAGTTGCTAGCCGTGTTGACATCTAGTAAAACATCTAGGGTGTGGTTAGTACCAGGAATGCAAGGAACATCTTGAGGCTTAGCTGTGGTTGTCTCCGTTTCGGGTTGAGTAGACTTTCCATACTCAAGACCTTTTGCTTTTGTCTGTGACTCATTAGAAACATTGCTATCGTCAAACTTTCCATGATCATAGGCTGTAGATAGTGAAACGTTTTGACTATCCTTCACACACTTGTCTCTCGGAACATCCATCACAATATTTGGCTCATTCCGAATTCTGATGTTGACATGATCTTGGGCTGTAGAGGGTAATCCTTTCTGTAGACCCTTCAAATGGAAGTCTTTCTCAACCCCCGTCACAATATTTGGGTCATCAGTAGCCTTCCGAATTCTGATGTCGACCTGATCATGGGCTGTAGAGGGTAATCCTTTCTGCAGACCCTTCAAATGGATGTCTTTCTCAACACCCGTCACAATATTTGGCTCATCAGTAACATTCCGAATTCTGATGTTGACATTATCATGGGCTGTAGAGGGTAATCCTTTCTGTAGACCCTTCAAATGGAAGTCTTTCTCAACACTTGTCACAATATTTGATAACTCTGAATACAAAGTCCCCAAGATTTCGTCCTCTTTCAGATCACCTACATCAGAGATGGTTTTGACAGCCATCCCTCGAATCCAATCATCATCTGAGACATCAAACAAAGCGTCTGGTGTCTCTAAGGCGAATGACAAGGGAACATTTTTACCCTGCTCCTCAATTTGAAAGATCTTTTCAAGCAGCTCCGTCTTTTTATTTTCCAGTTGTTGGATATAGTTGGAGACTGGGGATAACATTTGTTGTTCCTGCCTGGAGATCTCAATCATGACTCTCTTCTCTAGATCCTCCAGTTGTCTCCTGAGGTCTCTCAGTATGGCTGTCACTTTCTCTGTCGTACCAGAGGTTTTTACTTGTACCTTTCTCTCTTGATCCTGCAGACTCTTCAGCATTGCTTCGGTTTCTTCCACCTTCGAGGACAGTTTCTCCAAAACTGGTTTCAAACGTTCAGTCTTTTGTTGGAAAAATTCGCTCATTGTGCTCACTCTGTGTCCGTTGTGATCCGAGGTCAGGCAGTGTAAACAGATACAAATATTATCCACAGTGCAGTAATACTCCACAATCTTTTGGTGGAGCGGACACTTTCTGTCCTCCAGGGAAGTGGTGGGATCCGTGAGGACGTGTTCCGGTGACTTGTTATGAGTCTGTTTATGAACGTCACAAAGAAAAGCTTCACAGTGTAGACACAACGTAACAGCAGGTACGGGAGAGTTGACACAATAGGTGCAAAGTTTATCAGGATGGTCTACCTTTAGTCCCTTTGGATGGAACTGATCAGCGATGTTGGATGATCTTGGATTCTTCTTTACTTCTGGATGGCTCCTACACTTCTCTTTGCATTTCGGACAGACATTGTTCCCGTCATTTTGATTGTCTGATGTCTTGCTAATGCGATAATGGCAGTTGTGTTCACATATCAGAGCGACAGGATCTGTAGAAATGTCCGTGCTGGTAGAACTCGTTACCTCAGATCTAGGTTGAGCAGTAGCCATCGCTCAAGACAAAACGAAAATAAAGTACACTGGTCAAGGAAGACTAAAAAGAAGAGCAGACATAAGGTGGACCTTGCCTCTTGGCGTGTCTTATCTTCAGTGAACCTTGTCCTAACAATATAACATATGGCAGGGAGTGGTACAAATCTAGAAAATGAGAAGATATGAGTTTTATGGAGGTTCGCTCTTTGAACCATACACTTTGGTAAAATAATTGTAGTCCTGTGATATCCTTCAACATTCCAGGGAAGAAAGAGAAGAGAATGATAAGTTTAACCACTTCCAGTCCGGACACTTTCACCCCCTTCCAGTCCGGACACTTTCCCCCCCTTCCAGTCCAGACACTTTCACCCCCTTCCAGTCCGGACACTTTCACCCCTTCCAGTCTGGACACTTTCACCCCCTTCCAGTCCGGACACTTTCACCCCCTTCCAGTCCGGACACTTTCACCCCCTTCCAGTCCGGACACTTCCCCCCCTTCCAGTCCGAAAACTTTCCCCCCCCTTCCAGTCCGGACACTTTCCCCCCTTCCAGTCCGGACACTTTCCCCCCCTTCCAGTCCGGACACTTTCCCCCCTTCCAGTCCGGACACTTTCCCCCCTTCTAGTCCGGACACTTTCCCCCCCTTCCAGTCCGGACACTTTCACTCCCTTCCAGTCCGGACACTTTCACCCCCTTCCAGTCCGGACACTTTCACTCCCTTCCAGTCCGGACACTTTCCCCCCCTTCCAGTCTGAACACTTTCACCCCCTTCCAGTCCGGACACTTTCCCCCCTTCCAGTCCGGACACTTTCACCCCCTTCCAGTCCGGACACTTTCTGCCCTTCCAGTCTGGACACTTTCCCCCCTTCTAGTCCGGACACTTTCCCCCCCTTCCAGTCCGGACACTTTCCCCCCTTCCAGTCTGGACACTTTTACCCCCTTCCAGTCCGGACACTTTCACCCTCTTCCAATCCGGACACTTTCCCCCCCTTCCAGTCTGGACACTTTCACCCCCTTTCTGTCTGGACACTTTCCCCCCCCTTCCAGTCCAGACACTTTCCGCCCCTTCCAGTCCGAACACTTTCACTCCCTTCCAGTCCGGACACTTTCACCCCCTTCCAGTCTGGACACTTTCCCCTCTTCCAGTCTGGACACTTTCCCCTCTTCCAGTCCGGACACTTTCCCCCCCCTTCCAGTTCAGACACTTTCACCCCCTTCCAGTCCGGAGACTTTCACCCCCTTCCAGTCCGGAGACTTTCACCCCCTTCCAGTCCAGACACTTTCACCCCCTTCCTGTCCAGGCCAATTTTCAGCTTTCAGCGCTATCACACTTTGAATGACAATTGCGCGGTCATGCAACACTGTACCCGTATGAATTTTTTAGCATTTTTTTTGAGACAGATAAAGCTTTATTTTGGTGGTATTTATTCACCACTGGGATTTTAATTTTTTTTGCTATGTAAATGAAATGCCCAAAAATTTTGAAAAAAACTGTTTTTCTTATAAAATTTTGCAAATAAATAATATTTTATCATAAATCTTGGCCAAAATGTATTCTGTTATCTTTTTAGTAAAAAAAAAAAAAAAATTAGTCATATGACGTCCTCTTAGAACGAGAGAACCGCCATGCTCCCGTCATTGTACTATATGGCGGGTGGGAGGCGGTTAAAGTGATATCACAAAAAAAAACACTTTTAAAGCGTATATATATATATTATATATTTAAATATATTGAATACGGACTAAATTTTAGTATTTCAGATATATGTCAATATATTTGGAAGGAATATTTTTAAAATATATTTAAAATATATTTTTCTTCCACGTGGGTTGTGCTAGGAATAAAAGTGATTTAAGAAAAATAAAAGAGACAGTGTTAAAAAAATAAAAATAATTAAAACATTTTTTTAAATCACCAATCCCCCTCATCCCTTCAGGCTTGTGCGCAGATACGAGCGCAGACATAGGTCATGCAGGCATATGTGAATAGTGTTTGCACCACACATGTGAGGTATGTTAAAGCGAGAGCAATAATTCTATCGCTAGACCTCCTCTGTAATTCTAATCTGGTAATATGAAAAAATTATTAAAGCGTCACCTATGGAGATTTGTAAGTATTGCAATTTGTCGTCATTGCCATGTGCAGTTTTAAAGTGTGACATGTTACGTACTTATTTACTGGATGTAACATCATCTTTTTTATCAACTTATTTAACATCAACATTTTATTCTCTAGGGTCTTTGTTAATATATATATATATATATATATATATATATATATATATATATATGTGTGTATATATATATACAATTTTTGGGGATTCTTAGTAATTTTCTAGAAAAAACAAACAAATTGTTACAAGTAAACAAAAAAGAAAAAGCTTGGTCCTTGGATTCTATTTTTCCAACCATTAATATTTATTTATTTATTTGAATTTTAATTATTTTGTTCATTGACTTTTCAATGTTTCATTAAAAAAAAATTGCAAAAAAAAGAACTTTGCAATGCATTGCAGTACCAGAATTATAATTTTAGTGTAATTTTAAATGTGACAAATGATAGAAGACAGTTTGGGAAGAGCTGCGTGAAGGGCTTTTGCTAGATTTAAGATTCTTTGCTTTTACTTGTGAGTCTTGAGTGACATTTATGTGGACATTATTAGAAGTTGCAGAGGATGGAGCAGGGGCGGACTGACCATATGGAAACTCGGACACTGCCCGAGGGCCCGGGGTCAGTAGGGGGCCCCATGAGATGCCCCTGGTACCTTTTTCATAGGCTTTTTTGGGTGTGGGCAAGGACACAGGGGCCCCATGATCCCCTATTGCCCGGGGGCCCCATGAGTTGTCAGTCCACCCCTGGGAGGGAGAATTTTGAGCTTCCTGAGCCCTGATCTCTATCCCTGCACCCAGTAGAATATTTGATAGGCCGGAATAGACCATCTCTAAGATCAGATCCTTTTCTAGACCACCTGCATCATCGATAGTCATGCTGCTCATACCTCTGTCCATATCAAACTCATCCTCCGAGACACAAAACAAGTCTGAATTCTGTGAGGCCGATAAATGGTTAGTCTTTTTACTTAGCACCTCGATACGTTTGATCTTCTTACGCAGTTCAAACTTTTCCTGCTCCAGTTCCTGGATACGGTTGGACGTTGACGAAGAGATCTGTTGTTCTTGCCTGGAGATCTCACTCAAGGCCCCTCTTTGTAGGTCCTCCTGGTATCGTCTGATGTCACTCATCAGATCGCAGACCTTTCTGTGTACAGCAGTTGCACTTTCCTGCACCGTTCTCTTGTGCTCCTGTAGACTGAGGATCATTGCTTCAGTTTTTTCTTCCTGTAAGAACAGGTTTTCCAGGATTTGTTTCAGATCTTTTGACTTCAGCTGCAAAAGTTCACTTTTGGTGCTCCATCTGTGCCCATTGTGGCCTGAGGTCAAGCAGTAAGAACATAGACAGGTTCCATCCACCGTGCAGTAATGCTCCAGGATCTCCTTGTGGATGGGACACCTTCTGTCCTCCATGGACGTGGTGAGATCGGTGACGACGTGTTCTGGTGATTTGTTGTATATCTGTTTACGTCCATCACAAAGGAAAGCTTCACAGTTTAGACACAATGTTGCAGAAGACACAGGAGAGTTGACACAATAACTGCGGACATTGCCAGTATTGTCTCCCTTTGGTTCCATGGAATGGAAATGGTCGGCGATGTTGGATAATCTTGGATTCTTCTTTAATTCTGGACATCTCTTAAACCTCTCCATGCATTCTGGACAGAAGTATTCCCTGCCATGTTGCGAGTCAAATGTTCTTGAGATGCAAACTTGGCAGAAGCTGTGTCCGCATATCAGGGTGACTGGATCGGTAAAAATCTCCGTACAGATGGAACAAGTCACCTCGAGGCTCAGTTGAGCAGCCGCCATCACTGAAAGCAGAATCCAGGTATGGAAGACTGACTTGGCCTTTTATTGGAACTTGAGCCTTTGGTGGACCTTGTCCCATCAATATAATAGGTGGCAACAAAAATTAAAGAGAAAATAAGATATGAATGATATGATATGAACACTGTGTTCTGCCAACGACTAATCAGGGAAATGACTGCAGTCTAGTGATACTCTTTGAAATGCCAATTAAAGGGATACTATGAGGATTTTGGGTCAGTTTTGCTATATTTTTTCCCCCAAGTTTATACGAATCTAAAAGTCACAATGTGACCATTGGTTGAAATGGAGGCAAGTTACACCCTAGGGCAATGTTTCTTTTTTTTTTCGCAATACGAATGGATTAATCTTGTCTCCAAATATCATCCAAACCGTACTCTCCGCTCCTTGCAAGACCTCCTGCTCTCTAGCTCCCTTGTCTCCTCCTCCTATGCTCATCTCCAGGACTTCTCCAGAGCTTCCCCCATCCTCTGGAATTCTCTACCCCAATTTATCAGACTATCGCCTACTCTGCTCACTTTTAGGCGATCTCTGAAAACCTCTCTTTTCAGGGAGGCCTATCCTGCCCTCAGCTAATAATGGAATCTTCTACTCTTCCTACCAGTCCATCCCCCACAGTTATTACCTTTTGTACCACTAGCCCCTCCCTCCTAGATTGTAAGCTCCGAGGAGCAGGGCCCTCCTAACCCTCTTGTATTGAACTGTATTGTTGCTGTATTGTCTCCCTTATATTGTAAAGTGCTGAGCAAACTGTTGGCGCCATATAAATCCTGTATAATAATACTAATAATAATATATAAATCCTGTATAATAATAATATATAAATCCTGTATAATAATAATAATATATAAATCCTGTATAATAATACTATATAAATCCTGTATAATAATAATAATATATAAATCCTGTATTATAATAATAATATATAAATCCTGTATAATAATAATACTAATAATAATATATAAATCCTGTATAATAATAATAATATATAAATCCTGTATAATAATACTATATAAATCCTGTATAATAATAATAATATATAAATCCTGTATAATAATAATATATAAATCCTGTATAATAATAATAATATATAAATCCTGTATTATAATAATAATATATAAATCCTGTATAATAATAATACTAATAATAATATACAAATCCTGTATAATAATAATAATATATAAATCCTGTATAATAATAATAATATATAAATCCTGTATTATAATAATAATATATAAATCCTGTATAATAATAATAATATATAAATCCTGTATAATAATAATAATAATCGGTTTTCAATGCATTATGAATTTTTTTGAAATCATGTCCCTGTACAGTATTTATGCCTTTAAAGTGCATTTTATAAAGAGTTTTGAACAGATAAAAGACTTTTTTTGACTTTTTTCTGACCTACGGAACGGATTAATTGTTTTTTTTTATTCCAAAAATACTTTATTAATATGAGAATAGACAAGATAGCATATAGAGCATATACAGCTATAGATCACACTCGGAACATAGACATGACATGTTGTCTCCCGTTTCGCAGGCGGGACTTATTGTAAACTGTAACACAAGGCCATGTGTAGTGGAACAGTACATCAAGCATACACTACAACCAATGGATACGCAGAGGAAAGTGGATACAGCAATGTAGGTGTATGTTATCACGTATTGAATCTCAGCATTTAGTTATGATGGAGTGATATGAAGATTAGGGTATGGAAGGCACTGATTAATTGGTTTTTAATGCATTTACAAATTCATTTTTTATTATGTCTCAGAACGGTACTATGCCTTTAAAGTGCACTTTATAAAAAGTTTTGAACAGATAAAAGAATTTTTTTAAACTTTTTTCTCCAGCAGTTATGTGGATAGAAAGGCAACAGTAACTCAAATAACCACTCGCTACAACCAAGGTATGCAGAATACCATCTCTGCCTCAAAAAAATGTAGGCAGTTCTGAAGGCAAAAGGGGGTCCAACCTAGTACTTCAAGTTCAAACTGAGCAAAATAATGGGTAAGAAAGGATATTTAAGTGACTTTGAACATGGCATGGTTGTTGATCCCAGACGGGCTGGTCTGAGTATTTCAAAAACTGCTGATCTGGGATTTTCAGGCACCACACTCTCTAAGGTTTATAGAGAATGGTCTGAAAAAGAGAAAATATCAAGTGAGCGGCAGTTGTGTGGAGGAAAATGCCTTATTGAGGTCAGAGGAGAATGGGCAGACTGGTTGGAGATGATAGAAAGGCAACAGTAACTCAAACAACCACTCATTACAACCAAGGTATGCAGAATACCATCTCTGAAGGCATAACACGTCCAACCTTGAAGCAGCTGGGCTACAGCACCAAAAAACCAACAGTAGAAAAAAGGATATTTAAGTGACTTTGAACATGGCGTGGTTGTTGGTGCCAAACAGGCTGGTCTGAGTTTTTAAAAAACTGCTGATCTGGGATTTTCAGGCACGACACTCTCTAGGGTTTATACAGAATGGTCTGAAAAAAGATGAAATATCCAGCAGTTATGTGGATAGAAAGGCAACAGTAACTCAAATAACCACTCGCTACAACCAGGGTATGCAGAATACCATCTCTGCCTCAAAAAAAGTAGGCAGTTCTGATGGCAAAAGGGGGTCCAACCTGATACTAGCAAGGTGGACCTAATAAAGTGGCTGGTACAGGGGCGGACTGACCATTTGGAAACTCGGGCACTGCCCGAGGTCCCGGGGTCAGTAGGGGGCCCCATGAGATGCCCCTGGTACCTTTTTCATAGGCTTTTTTGAGGTTGGGCAAGGACAAAGGGGCCCCATGATCCCCTATTCCCAGGGGGCCCCATGAGTTGCCAGTCCGCCACTGATATATATATATATATAAGGTTTGGAGATTATAAGTACAGACCAGGGACGGACTGACCATTTGGAAACTCGAGCACTGCCCGAGGGCCCAGCATCAGTAAGGGGCCCCATGAGATGCCCCTGGTACCTTTTTCATAGGCTTTTTTGAGGTTGGGCAAGGACACAGGGGCCCCATGATCCCCTATTGCCCGGGGGCTCCATGAGTTGTCAGTCCGCCCCTGGGCTGGTAAGTGTTTGACCAGATCTAGACCTAACCTGGCATGCTCTACTACAGACAAAAACATGCTATTAAATATTTTTAAAATTCATAATATTTGAAGCTTATTATTGAAACAACATAAGTTTGATTTTAGTTTAGTTCCATTAAAAGTGAAAAGACCACCAAAAAGAATCAATTTTCAGATATTGTTGGAGGACCTTTGGGAACTTTCAGCTCTAATTCCCTGGAATACAATAAAGAATTGATCTGCTGAACATTATGGATGAAAAGTTGGTAATGGTGAGGAGGATACATCGTAGAATGATGGAAAAGCCAACCTCTTTTTGGCCATGGCATAATAAACCACAGTTTGACTCTTTTCTGTAATGTCTCTCTGATAGTGCCTGCTTTTATAAATAAGCGATTCAGTTAATGCCCATTCAATCTATGAATCTGTACGTTTGTCAGTGATATGGGGATTACATTTCTTTCAGAAACTATCAATGGGTAACATGCTATCAATGCTCTCATTTTCTCAGTTGTCAATACCGGTTGTAAAAGCTGGACACTACGGAAGCAGGATAGAAATAAAATGGAATCATTTGAGCTTCAGTGCTGGAGAAGGATTTTACGTGAGCCGTGGACAGCCTATAGAACTAATCAGGGGCGGACTGACCATTTGGAAACTTGGGCACTGCCCGAGGGCCCGGGGTCAGTAGGGGGCCCCATGAGATGCCCCTGGTACCTTTTTCATAGGCTTTTTTTGAGTTTGGGCGAGGACACAGGGGCCCCATGATCCCCTATTGCCCAGGGGGTCCCATGAGTTGTCAGTCCGCCCCTGGCATGGACTAACTGCTCGTTTTTGTCTCGGGGTGATAACAGTGAAGATATAAATAAAACCTCCTGTGCTACTCAAAATTGACAATGAAGGGGAGGGGGCTGCTAACACCCAACCAGGGGCGGACTGACAACTCTTGGGTCCCCGGGCAATAGGGGATCATGGGGCCCCTGTGTCCTCGCCCACACTCAAATCACACCCAAAAAAGCCTATGAAAGGTACAAGAGGCATTTCATGGGGCCCCCTACTGACCCTGGGCCCTCGGGCAGTGCCTGAGTTCCCCAATGGTCAGACCGCCCCTGCACCCAACCATATCCCAAATGAGATGCCCTTGGTACCTTTTTCATAGGCTTTTTTGAGTTTAGGCAAGGACACAGGGGCCCCATGATCCCCTATTGCCCAGGGGGCCCATGAGTTGTCAGTCCGCCCATGCTATAGACTAAGGTCTATAGAAATGAAAAACATGTCTGAGCTATAAGCAAGTATTTGGCATTTTGTAGAGTAGGGTAGAGTACAGTAGAGTAGGGACTGGTCAGAGAGGGATCACTGACAGAGTTGGCCAACTTGAACATGTATTACAATGTACGTGAACCAGAAATCCCTGTTTTTATGAAAAAAGTTTGCTAGAGATATGTAAGGTCGTATAGCAGCATGCAGAGTGTTTATTCAGAAATTTTAGTGTTAACATGTGCTCACACCCCTTTAGTTCCTGATGTGTTTTGTATGTCAGCTATCTGGATTTGAACACAGACATAGGTATCTTATATCTTTCTAAATAAACATTCTGCCATACTAGGTGTAATATTTTGAGTGGGTGTAATTAATTGTTTTGTGAGTGCAATATGCAACCACCTCCCCTCTCACACCTGTACACCTCATATGGACCACATCAATTTTTATATTTCTGCTGTGGATCTGTTTATTCGACAATAACCTTGTCATTACTTAAGATAACAAAGTTACCTTTTTCATAGTTTTTTTTGAGTTTGGGCAAGGACACAGGGGCCCCATGACCCCCTATTGCCCGGGGGCCCCATGAGTTGTCAGTCCGCCCCTGGAACTAATAGATCGATTTTGGAAGGAATCAAACCGGCTACATCTCTAGAAGTTGCGACTATTTTGGTCACACTATCAGATGGGAGAGATCACTGAAGAAGGAAAGATAGAAGGAACCAGGTGAAGAGGGAGACCGACTACTAGGTGGTTGGGCACATTGACCACAGCTGTGGGGATGACACTCGATGACCTCACAAGACTAGCACAAAGCAGACTTCTTTTTAGAGCTCTTATTCATCAACTCATTAGGACTAAGACTCGTTGATGGCACTTAATAAAATAATAAAACATAAGAAGGGGTGCTTGTTCATCCACCCCCCTTTCCTGGCCTGCTTGCCTGTTTAGAAAAGGGTCTGGTATAGATTTTGGGGGAATCCCATGGAATTTTGTAAGCTATTTAGTTTGGGGTTTTCCTGACCTAAAGGGTCTGGTAAGAATTGGGGAAACCCCCACACTGGTTTTTTTTGCATTCTGCTAACAGCCCACGAGTCACGATTGTTAAGGACGCTCCTTAACAACAAGCTATTAACAAATCATTTTGTATCATTCGTTATTTCGGATGTTTCAGACATTCAAGTGAAACCAATGAATTTTGTTTTGGTATAAATACGTATGAATCTCCGAATAACGTGTTTCTTTCGGAACGAACCGCACATGATGAACTATAATCAGCCTGATAATCTTTAGAGTAGAATGTTTTTCCTTTTTAATTCATGGCAAGGGGTACTCTTTTACTAAAAACAATAATATGATTTGGCAATGCTGGCCGGTGTCCTGTTGGTTCAGGTAAAGGATGTCTTTTAACATTAGGACCAGGAGCGGACTGACAACTCATGGGGCCCCTGGGCAATAGGGGATCATGGAGCCCCTGTGTCCTTGCCCAAACTCAATAAAGCCTATAGATGGCCGGGGACGCTGCAGGGGGGACATCGCGGGAGCAAATGACAAGGTAAGTGATCGAGGGATCCCCGAGCAATGCTGCAGTGTATTCCCGAGTGTAGCTCGGGGTTACCACTTCTGGTACTGAAATTTTACCCCGAGCTACACTGAGGAATACCGCTGGGGGGGTTAAAGCAGAAATCTAGGCAAAAATGTTTTTGAACCATGCAGTGAGGCTGTACCTGCACTGCATGGACCAGGGGCGGACTGGCTATTTGGAAACTCGGGCACCGCCCGAGGGCCCGGGGTCAGTAGGGGGCCCCATGAGATGCCCCTGGTACCTTTTTCATAGGCTGTTTTGAGTTTGGGCAAGGACACAGGGGCCCCATGATCCCCTATTGCCGGGGGGGTCCCATGAGTTGTCAGTCCACCCCTGGCATGGACTAACTGCTCGTTTTTCTCTCGGGGTGATAACAGTGAAGATATAAATAAAACCTCCTACGCTACTCAAAATAAATTGACAATGAAGGGGAGGGGGCTGCTAACACCCAACCAGGGGCGGACTGACAACTCTTGGGTCCCCGGGCAATAGGGGATCATGGGGCCCCTGTGTCCTCGCCCACACTCAAATCACACCCAAAAAAGCCTATGAAAGGTACCAGAGGCATTTCATGGGGTCCCCTACTGACCCCGGGCCCTCGGGCAGTGCCCGAATTTCCAAATTGTCAGTCCGCCCCTGATTAGGACCCAATACCGGGACAGGTCCATCCAGTGCCTAGAGCAAGGCTGTGGAACTGCTCCCCCCCACCCACTACTAATGCATGTTGTAAAATGGGTGTACCGCCCTACGTTCATTCTCTGCCCCTCCCCCCCCCCTTGCTCTGCTCTGCCCTTCCTGCCTACCCCTGTTCCCGTCCCTGTTAGGACCATTTTAAGATTTTCACCCAACAACTACCTTGTAAACTGATTATGAGATGGAGCGGCTGAGTGAAGGTGGCAGAGAAGGTGTGTATGTGTTTGATGGGCTGACACAGCTCGTGGAAGGACAACTTCCCGTCTTTATAACCCAAACTGAGTTTTAGTCTCTGTGAGGACACATACCTTATGTATTTCATTTTTTTGTTTTGAACCACTTTGAATGATATATCTTTAATCCATATTCCCCAGGCAATGCTACTGCCTTCAATCAGAGACTGGAATCCTTTCCTATCTATGGTATGGTAACACATCCCTATAAACAAAGAGTTACCACTGGACACTTTGGTTTTACTGAATTCCACCTCCAGGACATGCCTTCCAGAGAAAACCCCTTCGATGCTTAAAACCTGAGGACTTCGAAATCTCTCCACCGTCTCTGGTCGGCCTAAATAAACGTCTGACCTGGAGACGGTTTTTAGGTCATCTGAGATCTGTAAATAGTTACTAGCCGTGTTTACATCCAGTAACATTTCTGGGGTGATGATCTTATTGGCAGAAATGGGTGGAAGTTTTCGAGGCGTAGACTTAACTTGAGTTTTTGAAGGGTCATTTGACCGAACTTGAACATTTGTTTCACCTTTAGGGCCCATTGTTTCATTTGAAACATTTCTCTTTCCTGTGTTTACATTACCACCAGAGTATGAACTGTTGTGAACATCTTTCGCATGGACATCTTTTCCAACACCCTCTACAATATTCGATAGTCCTGAATGCAAAGTCTCAAAGATCACATCCTTCTTCAGATCACCTACATCATGGATCATTATCCTACCCATCCCTTTCTCCAAATTAGTATTTCTCCTGAGCTCCTCAATTTGAGTGGTCGCCTTATGCAGTTCAGACTTTTCCTTTTCTAGTTGATGGATACGGTTGGAGACCGAGATGGAAATATGTTGTTGTTGCCTGGAGATTTCAGTCAGTACTCTCTTCTCCAGATCATCGTGTTGTCTCCTGATGTCTCTCATTATGGCGATGACTCTCTCAGCTACACCGTCCGTTTCTTCATCTATCTTCCTCTGGTGATCCTGAAGATCCTGGAGCATTGCTTCAGTCTCCTCTCTCTTAGCGGACAATTTCTCCAACATCGGTTTCAGATCTTTTGCCCTCTGCTGCAAAAACATACCTATTGTGTCCACTTTGTGCCCATTGTGATCTGAGGTCAGGCAGCTTAAACATATGAAGATGTTATCCACAGTGCAGTAATACTCCAGGATCTTCTTGTGGACGGGACACTTTCTGTCCTCCAGGGAAGTGGTGGGATCGGTGAGGACGTTTTCTGGTGACTTACTGTGTACCTGTTTATGTACATCGCACAAAAAGGCTTCACAGTGTAGACACACTGCAACGGCAGGTACATACAAGTCAACACAATAACTGCAGACATTTTTGGGTTTGTCTCCCTTGCTTTCCGCAGAATGGATGTGGTTGGCGATGTTGGATAATCTTGGATTCTTCTTCAATTCTGGACGTCTCCTGAACTCCTTCATGCATTCTGGACAGAAGTATTCCCTGTCATGTTGGTTGTCAAATGTTTTTGTGATGCAATCTTGGCAGAAGCTGTGTCCGCACGTCAGGGTGATGGGATCTGTAAAAATGTCTGTACAGATGGAGCACGTCACCTCAAGCTTCACTTCAGCAGCCGCCATCACTAAAAGAAAAGCAGGAAAAAAGAATCGTATTAATTAACCCCTTGATGATTGGGCTATAGTTGAATGATGGCTACAGCACGGTCGTTTAGTTCTGGGAGGGCGGCATATGCCGTCCTCCCAGAACACTTCCCCCGTGCGCACCCAGTGGTGCGCACCCAGCGCTTTCTGTGATCGCTGTGTCCTTAGGACACAGCTGATCACATGACATGGTAAAGGGCCAATCACAACACTCATTTACCACATGATCAGTTGTGTCCAATGACACAGCTGATCACTGTAAATACAGTTGCCGGTTATCAGCTACACTTTGCTCACACAGTCACAGTATGAGGAGAGCGGGTAATCGGCATCTGTATATACACATCAGGACATCAGTGCAGCCCCAAGGGGACATCAGTGCAGCCCCAAGAATGTCCATCAGTGCAGTCCCAACAGTGTCCATCAGTGTAGTCCCAACAGTGCCCATCAGTGCTGCCACTCAGTGTCCTTCAGTGCCGCCAGTCAGTGCCATCTATCAGTGACCTTAAGTGCCACCTATCGGTGCCAATCAGTGCTGCGTATCGGTGCCCATCAGTGCCGCCTAACGGTGCCCATCAGTGGTGCATATCAGTGCAGACTCATCAGTGCCCATCAGTGCAGCCTATCAGTACCCATCAGTGCTGCATATCGGTGCCCATCAGTGCTGCCCAGTGCTGACCCTGCATTCCCTATATCCGCTCTCCCCAGACCCTGTATTCACTATACAATATGATCTCCCTTGACCCTATGATCTGCTTATACAGCAGGGCTGGAGTGTGAAAGGAAGAAGCAGCACAAGGAGCCAATCAGTTCATGTGCTGCTAGGAGGAGCGACCGGACTAACACAGGTGAGCTTATCAATGTTCTGCTTCTCCTTTCACAGGCTGGAGGGGGGAGGGGAGAAGGATCCAGGACAACCTGGGCTCAGAGCAAATGGGTTAAATGATAGTGGGCCACAGCAGGGGCGGACTGACCATTTGGAAACTCGGGCACTGCCCAAGAGCCCGGGAGAGTAGGGGGCCCCATGAGATGCCCCTGGTACCTTTTTCATAGGTTTTTTTGAGTTTGGGCAAGGACACAGGGGCCCCATGATCCCCTATTGCCCGGGGGCCCCACGAGTTGTCAGTCCGCCCCTGGTGCTGCCTCATCAGTGCCACCTCATCAGTACCCATCAGTGCAGCCTATCGGTGCCCATCAGTGCTGCATATCGGTACCCATCAGTGCTGCCTCATCAGTGCCACCTCATCAGTACCCATCAGTGCAGCCTATCAGTGGCCACCAGTGATGCATATCGGTGCCCATCAGTGCAGCCTCATCAGTGCACATTATTGAAGGAGAAAAATTACTTGTTTGCAACATTTTATAACAGAAACTAAGAAAAAAAAATGTATTCAAAATTTTTGGTATTTTTTCATTTGTTTAGCAAAAAATAAAACACCCAGTGGTGATTAAATACCACCAAAATAAAGATCTATATGTCTAAAAAAAAAATGATAAAAATCTAATTTAGGTACAGTGTTGCATGACCGTGCAATTGTCATTCAAAGTGTGAAAGCGTTGAAAATTGGCCTGGGCAGGAAAAGGCTGAAAGCGCCCGGTAGCCTTCCTGCCAAGCGCCATTAGTACGGTGTCAGTGCTTTTTATTAGCACTGATCACTGTATTGGTGTCACTGGGGATGTCAGTGGCAGTTAGTCACTCCCCTCCCCCCCAGTGTCAGAATGCCCCCCGCAGTCCCGCTATAAGTCGCTGATCGCCTCCATTACTAGTATAAATATATTTAAATCCCAGTATCTATACCGCCATTTGTAGACGCTATAACATTCATGTAAACCAATTAATTTACACACATTGGGATTTTTATTTTTGCAAAGACACGGAGCAGGATACATTTTGGCTGAAATTTATGATGAATTTTTAATTTTTTTAATTTTTTTTATTGGACACGTTTAATAGCAAAAAGTAAAAAATATATATATTTTTTTCAAAATTGTCAGCCTTTTTTTGTTTATAGCAAAAATCATAGAAGTGATCAAATACCACCTAAAGAAAGCTCTATTCATGGGGAAAAAAGAATATAAATTTAATTTGGGTGCAACGTTGCAATTGTCAGTTAAAGTAACGCAGCGCCGTATCGCAAAATATGGCCCCGGTCAGGAAGGGGGGGGGGGGGGAAATCCTCTGGAGGGCGAGGGGTTAATACCATCAGAATGATTTCTTAGTTGAAATATAGAATATTTCAATAAAACCCTGAAATACAGAACCGAACATTTCCATCCTTTAGATACACAGAATATAACTGGATCAGGGGTGGACTGACCATTTGGAAACTCTGGCACTGCCCAAGGGCCTGGGGTAAGTAGAGGGCCCCATGAGATGCCCCTGGTACCTTTTTCATAGGCTTTTTTGAGTTTGGGCAAGGACACAGGGGCCCCATGATTCCCTATTGCCCCATGAGTTGTCAGTCCACCCCTGAACTGGATCAGGGGTGGACTGACCATTTGGAAATTCGGGCACTGCCCGAGGGCCCGGGGTCAGTAGAGGGACCCATGAGATGCCCCTGGTACCTTTTTCATGGGCTTTTTTGAGTTTGGGCAAGGACACAGGGGCCCCATGATCCCCTATTGCCCGGGGGCCCCCATGAGTTGTCAGTCTGCCCCTGAACTGGATACTAACATTTATAGGGAAAGTTGATCCAGGGAATATCCGATTGCCTCTCGGGGGATCAGGAAAGAATTTTTTCCCTGCAGGAGCAAATTGGATCGTGCTTTGTTGGTTTTTTTTGCCTTCCTCTGGATCAACTGTGGGTGTAGGATTATAACTTTTTTTTTTTATTGGTTGAACTGGATGGAGTTTTGTCTTTTTTCAGCCAGACTAACTATGTAACTATGATACTATGATATGATACATCCTCTACATCAGTGGTTCTCAACCTGTGGGTCGCGACCCCTTTGGGGGTCGAATGACCCTTTCACAGGGGTCGCCTAAGACCATCGGAAAACACATATTTCCGATGTGTAAAGAGCAGCTACTGTGTAGAAAGCAGCTACTGTGTTGAAAGCAGCTACTGTGTTGAAAGCAGCAGTATTGGAGGTAAAACGACACTTCATGAATTATAATTACTGGATAAATAATTTTATGGTTGGGGGGGTCACCACAACATGAGGAACTGTATTAAAGGGTCGCGGCATTAGGAAGGTTGAGTACCACTGATCTACATGAAATGAGTCGTCTCATCAAGTTCTTTCTTAACTCTCACTTTAAATATGTGATCTATCATTCAGCTGTCGGTGTGTATCGGTTGCACAGCTCAAGGTTAGAGTGGAGGAAAGTTTGATACTAAAGTGAAGACTCACCGAGTTAGTGCGCTCTGTGTGTCAGCTGGGCACAGTTTTCAATGAATTCGAAGCAACAGCTTCCTTGGTCTTCCCTCACCTTTCCTTCATGTTGATATGAACACATAATACGGGAAAGTCAACACTATTGAGCCGACTGCGTGTGTTTGTTTCAGTGTGCTTGGCAATTACTTGTGTGTGCCTCCGGAAGAAAACACACGATGTGCCGTGAGAATTGAATGAAAGAGTTTAGAGGAAGTGAACCGTCTCCCGGAGTCTACTTTACAGCGGAACTAAACTCTCTCAATTCAACATGAACTATTATTGTTTTCAATCCTTACTCTGCCAGCATTAATAAATAGATAGGAAAGTATATTATCCACTTCACCTCCAAGCCTTTTTCTGACACTTTTGTAAAAAAAAAATCTATATTTTTTGCTAGAAAATTAATCAATTGGAACCCCCAAACATTACTATATATATATATAATGAGGCCCTAGAGCAGTGATGGCGAACCCGTGGCACGCGTGCCACAGCCGGCACGCCGAGCCTTATCTGTGGGCACGCCAGGAGAATACCGTATTTTTCGCTCCATAAGACGCACTTTTTTTCCCCCAAAAAAGGGGGGAAAATGTCAGTGCGTCTTATGGAGCGAATATAGAGCGGCCGGTCCGGTGTTTCCTCCGCCGCCGTGTCAGAATACCGGGCCGGCCACTCAGCTCTGCAGTGGGACCGTACCTGTCCCTCTATCCAGCGGCGCGCTGTCTTCCCGGCTTCTGTAGTGTGCGTGACAGCCGGGTCCCAAGTGCGCATGCGCAAGAAGCAGTGCTCTTTGTGAATGGTAAGGCGGTACCTGGGACACATGACAGATCCCAGAAGCCGCCGGACCAATCACAAAGCGCAGCGCTTCTCGCGCATGCGCACTGGGCATCCGGCTGTCCGACGACCGCCCACACTACAGAAGCCGGGAAGACAGCGCGCGGCTGGATAAAGGAATAGGTAAGATAAAAAAAAAAACTCTGCGGAAGTAAGAGCGGGTACCTGTCAAATTCAGATACTCGCTCCCCCTCCCTCCCCAAAGGTCAGCAGTCATCTGTACTGTCCGCAGTCTCTGGTCATCCCTGTGCTTTCCGCAGTCTCTGGTCATCTCCTGTACTGTACGCAGTCTCTGGTCATCCCCTGTACTGTCCGCAGTCTCTGGTCATCTCCTGTACTGTCCGCAGTCTCTGGTCATCTCCTGTACTGTCCGCAGTCTCTGGTCATCCCCTGTACTGTCCGCAGTCTCTGGTCATCCCTGTACTGTCCGCAGTCTCTGGTCATCCCTGTACTGTCCGCAGTCTCTGGTCATCCCTGTACTGTCCGCAGTCTCTGGTCATCCCTGTACTGTGTCCGCAGTCTCTGGTCATCCCTGTACTGTGTCTGCAGTCTCTGGTCATCCCTGTACTGTGTCCGCAGTCTCTGGTCATCCCTGTACTGTGTCTGCAGTCTCTGGTCATCCCTGTACTGTGTCCGCAGTCTCTGGTCATCCCTGTACTGTCCGCAGTCTCTGGTCATCCCTGTACTGTTAATTAGTTTGCACTACTGTACGAGTTGTTTTTTCTAAACCAAAAGCTCGATATTCAGGTTTCATTGCAGTGTGGGCACTTTGAAAGAAATAAGTTGGTTTTGGGTTGCAGTTTGGGCACTCGGGCTCAAAAAGGTTCGCCATCACTGCCCTAGAGGATAAAATTTGGGTTTGGGTTTTGCAATTTTTAATGGTATATATATATATATATATATATATATATATATATATATATATATATATAAACATTTCCTATACACATATATATATAGATATATATATATAAACGCTGAAGCCCTAGAAGATAGAATTTGGGTTTGGGTTTTGCAATTTTTAATGGTACAGTGGGGATCGAAAGTTTGGGCACCCCAGCTAAACATTTGTATTAATGTGCATAAAGAAGCCAAGGAAAGATGGAAAAATCTCCAAAAGGCATCAAATTACAGATTAGACATTCTTATAATATGGCAACAAAAGTTAGATTTTATTTCCATCATTTACACTTTCAAAATAACAGAAAACAAAAAATGGCGTCTGCAAAAGTTTGGGCACCGTGCAGAATTTATAGCATGCACTGCCCCCTTTGCCAAGCTGAGACCTGCCAGTGTCATGGATTGTTTTCAATCATCGTCTGGGCAGACCAGGTGATGTCAATCTCAAAGGTTTTAAATGCCCCGACTCATCTGACCTTGCCCCAACAATCAGCACCATGGGTTCTTCTAAGCAGTTGTCTAGAAAACTGAAACTGAAAATAGTTGACGCTCACAAAGCTGGAGAAGGCTATAAGAAGATAGCAAAGCGTTTTCAAATGTCAATATCCTCTGTTCGGAATGTAATTAAGAAATGGCAGTCATCAGGAACAGTGGAAGTTAAAGCAAGATCTGGAAGACCAAGAAAAATATCAGACAGAACAGCTCGCAGGATTGTGAGAAAAACAATTCAAAACCCACGTTTGACTGCACGATCCCTCCAGAAAGATCTGGCAGACACTGGAGTTGTGGTACACTATTCCACTATAAACAGATGCTTGTACAAATATGGTCTTCATGGAAGAGTCATCAGAAGAAAACCTCTTCTATGTCCTCACCACAAAAATCATCATTTGAACTTTGCAAATGAACATATAGACAAGGCTGATGCATTTTGGAAACAAGTTCTGTGGACCGATGAGGTTAAAATTGAACTTTTTGGCCGGAATGAGCAAAGGTACGTTTGGAGAAGAAGGGGCACAGAATTTAATGAAAAGAACCTCTGTCCAACTGTTAAGCATGGGGTTGGATCAATCATGCTTTGGGGTTGTGTTGCAGCCAGTGGCACAGGGAACATCTCACCAGTAGAAGGAAAAATGGATTCAATAAAATTTCAGCAAATTTTGGATGGTAACTTGATGCCATCTGTGAAAAAGCTGAAGTTAAAGAGAGGATGGCTTCTACAAATGGATAATGATCCTAAACACACCTCGAAATCCACGGGGGATTACATCAAGAGGCGTAAACTGAAGGTTTTGCCATGGCCTTCACAATCTCCTGACCTCAACATAATTGAAAATCTATGGAGAGACCTTAAAAGAGCCGTGCGTGACAGACAGCCCAGAAATCTCAAAGAACTGGAAGACTTTTGTAAGGAAGAATGGGCAAAGATACCTCAAACAAGAATTGAAAGACTCTTGGCTGGCTACAAAAAGCGTTTACAAGCTGTGATACTTGCCAAAGGGGGCAGTACAAGATATTAACTCTGCAGGGGGCCCAAACTTTTGCAGACGCCATTTTTTTGTTTTCTGTTATTTTGAAAGTGTAAATGATGGAAATAAAATCTAACTTTTGTTGACATATTAAAAGAATGTCTAATCTGTAATTTGATGCCTTTTGGAGATTTTTCCATCTTTCCTTGGCTTCTTTATGCACATTAATACAAATTTGTAGCTGGGGTGCCCAAACTTTCGATCCCCACTGTATATATATAATATATATATATATATATATATATATATATATATATATACATTTATATAAACATTTCATATACACACATATATATATATATATATAGATCTCTCTCTCTCTCTCTCTCTCTCTATATATATATATATATATATATAAACGCTGTGGCCCTAGAGGATAGAATTTGTGTTTGGGTTTTGCAATTTTTAATGACACACAGTATTAGCTCAGTGGTTTTTCAATTATTTAGGGAAAAATACACTTTTTTAAAAAGTGTATTTTTCCCCAAATGTGTTGAAAAACACATGGTCAATCTTTATGATTAGTACCAAAAAATGGCCAAATGGCTGATAACACAAAGGTAAAATATAATGTGATACACCAAGTAAATATATATATATATAAACGTGGAAGCCCTAGAGGATAAAATTTGGGTTTGGGTTTTGCAATTTTTAATGGTATATATATTTATTAAAGCGGAGGCCCTAGAAAATAACATTTGGGTTTTGCAATTTTTTTATTGGCACACAGTATTTGCCCAGTGGTTTTTCAATTATTTGGGGAAAAATACACTTTTTGAAAACAATTTTAATTAAAAAAAAGTTCAATTTAAATCCACTTTATTTTACTTCAGATAATTGCAGTACAAAGGCTGTTTTTAGGTCTTTTGGAAAACCTGGTCTGTTTCGTTTTCTGGTCTCTCTGGCTATATTAAAAAAAAGAAGAAACCATCAAAAGGTCAGAAACCCCCCCAACCCCCAGGGGACTTTAAAGGCAGAAAATGTAAGACATGAAATGTATTGAAAAACACATGGTCAATCTTTATGATTGGCACCAACAAATGGCCAAATGGCCGAGAAGACAAAGGTAAAATATAATGTGATACACCAAGTAAACAGGCCATCATATACCCAAGTGTATTTAGAAGTAATGTGTATCACATTATATTTTACCTTTGTCTTCTCGGCCATTTGACCATTTTTTGGTACCAATCATAAACATTGACCATGTGTTTTTCAATACATTTCATGTCTTACATTTTCTGCCTTTAAAGTCCCCTGGGGGTTGGGGGGGTTTCTGACCTTTTGATGGTTTCTTCTTTTCTGTAATATAGCCAAAATAGCTTAGCGCATGCGCGGTACGTGCGTATCGGCAAGTAATGACAAACACATGCGCCAATATTTGAAGCTCACTGTTGACATATTATAAATTTAATTTTAGTTTAGTTTCACTCAGTTCTACTTTAAGCAAAAAAAAGACCCCCAAAAAAGAAATTGTTGGATCTGAAACTTTATTGAGGAAATGTTGGTTATGGTGGGGACAGTACATTGTAAAATTCCGGAGAAGTCAACCCACTTTTAAGCAGAGGCTCTAGAGAATAAAACGGTGGGCATTGCAAATTTTTATGTCATGCAGTATTTGCACAGCGGTTATTCAAATGCAAATTTTTTATGAATTTTAATGAACAAAAATACAAAATAATACCCACTTTTTTGATGAAATGTAAAAGGTAATGTTATTCCGAGTAAATGGATAGGTGTCATGCTTTATAATTGAGTCCGCCCACAGAAGGGCACCAAATGTACCTAAAAATCCAAACAGGTGGCACTTTAGAAGCCTTTACAGGTTATCAGTTTAGGATTACACAGCAGGTCTGAAGCTACAAATATTGTCACTCTGATGTTCGCTGCAAAACCTCAAATGTGTGGTGGGATTGCTGTTTACACATGTGTGCGGGACCAGAAAATGCGTTTGCATTTGTGCACTAGCACGGGCAGATGAGGGTGCTTGAAATTTTTGTTATTGTTATTATTTATTTTATTTTTAAAAATTTACACTGTTTATTTATTTTTTTATTAACTTTATTGCTATCACAAATGATGAACAATATCTCTTGTGGCAGCATGGTCCGTGACAGGCAGTGGCGTCCCGAGGCAGGTACGGGGGGTGCGTCCCGCACCGTGTGAAACCTATCGCACGGGGTGATACCGGACCCACGCCACGAAAAGGTAAGTTGTAAAGCAAGCCGACGATCCCCGCAGGATGGATCGGATCTGCGGATTGGGGAGCATAATGGATCGGACTCCGATCCATTATGCTCAATTCGTAGATCCGAACCATCCTGCGGGGATCGTCGGCATGCAACCTATATGGGGTGACACCGGACCAGCTCCACAAAAAGGTAAGCTGTAAAGAAAGCTGACGATCCCTGCAGGATGGATCAGATCTGTGGATTGGGGAGCATAATGGATCGGAGTCCGATCCATTGTGCTGAATCTGCAGATCTGATCCATTCTGTGGGGATTGTCGGAGGGGCTGTCACCAAGTGTTATCGCACCGGGTGACACCAAGCCTAGGGATGCCCCTGGTGGCAGGTCCTCTTTATGGAGAGATCTGGGGTCTACTAGACCCCAGACCTCTCCTCTGGCCTTCAATGCAGCCATTCAGACACATATTGGTCTAATTGGCTGCTTGCGGTAACAGCCAGGTAAACAAATAGCAGAAACTGGAAGTGACAAAATTGTTGACGCTCCCAATTTCCAATGTCGCACAGTGGGAGGAACAGCATCAGTTCCTTTCACTGTGTGCCACAGGTTGCATCCTTACCGGGCTTCCTGATTGCTCAGGAGGTGGCGGCTGGCGGGAAGTGGGGTGGGACCCCCTTCTGCTGTCTGTAAAAGTAATCCGGAGGCTTTTTAGCCACTTGGATTACTTTTACCGACTTTGGAATTGCTGGATGGAAACACTGATACCTCCGTCATCGCTGCAGTCTCTGTACGGAAAACGATTAAATGGCAAGAGGTACACTTTTACTAAAAATAATAATATGGTTTGGTCATTCCGGCCAGTGTCCTGTTGGTTCAAGTAAAAGGTCACTCTTAGTATTGGCACTATTTTAGGATTTTCACCCAATAATTACCTTGTAAACTGACTATAAGATGGAGGGGCTGGATGAAGGTGGCAGTGCAGGTGTGTAAGTGTTTGATGGGACCACATATCTCATAAAAGGACAACCGCCCAGCCTCATAATCTAATTTGAGTTTTATTCTCTGTGAAGCCACCTTCCCTAAGTATTTATATTGCCCATTTTGAACCGCTATGAATGTCCCACCTTGAACTTTTAATCCCCAGAGAGTGTTAATGTTTTCAATTAGAGACTGGGATCCTCTTCGATCTATAGTGGGATAACACATCCCTACAAACAAAAAGTCACCAGTGAACTCTTGTGTTTTACAGATTTCCACCTCCAGTTCATGCTCTCCGGAGGAAATGCCTCTGGTGCTTAAAACATGAGGACTTTGAAATCTCTCCAGTGTCTCGGGTTGGCCTAGATAAACTTCAGACCTGTAGACAGTTTTTAGGTCATCCGAGATATATAAATAGTTACTAGCCGTGTTTACATCCAGTAACATTTCTGGGGTGCTGCTCTTATTGGCAGACATAAGGGGATGTCTAGACTTAGTTTCTGATGGACCCCGTGATGGAACTTGAGCATTTGTTTCCCCTTTAGGGGTCTTTGCTACATTTGAAACCTTTCTATTTCCCATGTTTACATTACCACCAAAGAGTGAACATTTTTGATCGTCATTCACATGGACATCTTTTCCAACACCCTCTACAATATTTAATAGCCCTGAATGCAAAATCTCAAAGACCACATTCGTCTCCAGATCACCTACATCATGGATCATTACACTACCCATCCCCCTGTCCAAATCATACTCATCCTCTAAGATACAAAACAAAACATCTGGAGCCTGTAAGGCAGATATCGGGTAAGTATTTCTACTCAGCTCCTCAATCTGAGTGATCTTCTTCTGCAGTTCAGACTTTTCCTTTTGCAGTTGCTGGATACGATTGGAGACTGAGAGTGAAATCTGCTCTTTATTTCTTGAGAAATCAGTCAGTAATCTCTTCTCTAGATCATCGTGTTGTCTCCTGATGTCTCTCATGAAGGCGACGACTCTTTCAGTTACACCATTTGCTTTTTTATCTATCTTCCTCTGGTGATCCTGCAGACTCTGGAGCATTGCCTCAGTCTCCTCTTTCTTAAAGAACAGTTTCTCCAAAACTGGTTCCAGATTTTTTGTTGTCTTCAAGAACTCACTTATTGTGCTCACTTTGTGCCCACTGTGGTCTGAGGTCATGCATTGAACACACATACAAGTTCCATCATCAATGCAGTAATACTCCAGGATCTTCTTGTGGACGGCACATCTTCTGTCCTCCATGGATGTGGTGAGATCGGTGAGGACGTGTTCTTGCGACTTGCTGTGTGTCTGTTTATGCAGATCACAGAGAAAAGCTGCACAATGTAGACACAATGTAACAGCAGGTACAGGAAGGTCAACACAATAAGTGCAGATATTCTTAGGCTGGTCTCCATTTGGTTCCGCAGAATGGAAATGGTTGGCAATGTTGGATAATCTTGGATTCTTCTTTAATTCTGGACGTCTCCTGAACTCCATCATGCATTCTGGACAGAAGTATTCCCTGTCATGTTGGTTGTCAAATGTTCTTGTGATGCAAACCAGGCAGAAGCTGTGTCCACATATCAGGGTGATGGGATCTGTAAAGATTTCTGTACAGATGGAACACGTCACCTCAAGCTTCAGTTCAGCAGCCGCCATCACTGAAAGAAAAAAAAAATAATCGAATTATGAAGCACTGAAAGAAAAAAAAATCTGGAAAATAAAAGACACAGCACATTATTCATTGTATAAATCTTAAGCTGGCCATAGCTGAGTAGAATTTTAAACAAAAATTATTGGGAAAGGAATGTTCTAAGAATCTTCCTAAATGGAAGAAAAATATATTTGAAATATATTTTAAAAATATTCTTCCCAAATATATTGACATATATTTGAAATACTACAATTTTGGTGGCCATATTCAATATATTTCAAAATATACTTTTTTTTCAGTCTTTTTTTGTTAATTTAGCAAAAAATAAAACCCCCCGGTGGTGATTAAATACCACTAAAAGAAAGCTCTTGTGCGAAGAAAATGATAAAATTTTAGTTTGGGTACACTTTGTCACAGCTGGCGAGAGGGAGATCAGTTTGGCACAGTTGGCCATGGGGAGGGACTACTTTGACACAGTTGGCTAGATGGGGATCACTATGGCACAGATGGCCATAGAGGGACTATTTTGATACAGTTGACCAGAGGGGAGTCACATTGGCACAGCTGGCCAGAGAGGAATCACTCTGGCGCAGTTGGCCAGGGAGGGGTCACAATGACACAGTTGGCCAGAGAGGAATTACTTTGATGCAGTTGGCCAGGGAGGGGTCACAATGACACAGTTGGCCAGAGAGGAATTACTTTGATGCAGTTGGCCAGGGAGGGGTCACAATGACACAGTTGGCCAGAGAGGGATCACTTTTGCACAACTGGCCAGAGAAGTATTACTTTGATGCAGTTGGCCAGAGAGGGAGCACATTGACACAGTTGGCCAGATGGGCGTCATTTTGGCACAATTGGCCAGAGAGGAATTACTTTGATGCAGTTGGCCAGAGAGGGGTCACAGTGACACAGCTGGCCAGAGGGGGACTATTTTGGCACATTTGGCCAGAGAAGGACTACTTGACACAGTTGGTCAGCTTGAACATGTATTGCAGTATATATGAACCCAAAATCCCTGTTTGTTTGCAAATGTTTGCTGGAAATATGTAGTGGCACGGAGGGTTATTTCAGAATTTTTTGAATTTTAATGTAGGTCTAAATTAATGCAGAAGAATATTTTGATTGTTTTACCCTGAAATATGGAACTGAACATTCCTATCTTCTACATGAAGCAAGTATGTTTCCCAACAAATCATCTCTTAACTCTAACACTTAATAAGAGATTTACTATATTTTTACTATATATAAATACTTACTACATAGCCTTTGCGATATTGGTCACACAGCTCAACGTTTTCAGGACATATAAAATTTGAATTATAAAGAAAAGACTTACCGAGATATATATTTTTTAAATATAGTCTTCAGATTTTTTTTAACATACAAAAAAGTCATTTTAAAATACATATTTACATATATTTGTAAATGCATTCCATATTTATGAAGAACAATTATTTATTTGCAAACTTTTATAACAGAAACAAAAAAAAGTGTGGTTTTTCTTTCAAAAGTCTCAGTCTTTTTTTGTTAATTTAGCAAAAAATAAAACCCCCGGTGGTGATTAAATACCACTAAAAGAAAGCTCTAGTTGTGTGAAGAAAATGAGAAAATTTTAGTTTGGGTACAATGTTGTATGACCGCGCAATTGTCATTCAAAGTGTGAGAACGCTGAAACCTGAAAATTGGCCTGGGCAGGAAGGGGGTAAAAGTTCCCGGTATGGAAGTGGTTAAGGATTGAGAGAAAAAGTAATAATTTTGCAGGACAATATCCGAAAATAAAGCCTTGTTTGCCCTTAAGTTGGCCAGAGAGGGATCACAGTGACACAGCTGGCCAGAGGGGGACTATTTTGGCACAGTTGGCCAGAGAAGGACTACTTGACGCAGTTGGCCAGCTTGAACATGTATTGCAATGTATATGAACCCAAAATCCCTGTTTGTTTGCAAACGTTTGCTGGAAATATGTAGAGGCACGAAGGGTTATTTCTGAATTTTTTGAATTTTAATGTAGGTATATAATGCAGAACAATATCTTGATTGTTTTACCCTGAAATATGGAACTGAACATTCCTATCTTCTACGTGAAGTAAGTATTGTCCCAACATATCCTCTATTAACTCTAACACTTAATAAGAGATTTACTATATTTTTACTATATATATATATATATATACAGTGGGGATCGAAAGTTTGGGCACCCCAGCTAAAAGTTTGTATTAATGTGCATAAAGAAGCCAAGGAAAGATGGAAAATTCTCCAAAAGGCATCAAATTACAGATTAGACATTCTTATAATATGTCAACAAAAGTTAGATTTTATTTCCATCATTTACACTTTCAAAATAACAGAAAACAAAAAAATGGCGTCTGCAAAAGTTTGGGCCCCCTGCAGAGTTAATATCTTGTACTGCCCCCTTTGGCAAGTATCACAGCTTGTAAACGCTTTTTGTAGCCAGCCAAGAGTCTTTCAATTCTTGTTTGAGGTATCTTTGCCCATTCTTCCTTACAAAAGTCTTCCAGTTCTTTGAGATTTCTGGGTTGTCTGTCACGCACTGCTCTTTTAAGGTCTATCCATAGATTTTCAATTATGTTGAGGTCAGGAGATTGTGAAGGCCATGGCAAAACCTTCAGTTTACGCCTCTTGATGTAATCCCCCCGTGGATTTCGAGGTGTGTTTAGGATCATTATCCATTTGTAGAAGCCATCCTCTCTTTAACTTCAGCTTTTTCACAGATGGCATCAAGTTACCATCCAAAATTTGCTGAAATTTTATTGAATCCATTTTTCCTTCTACTGGTGAGATGTTCCCTGTGCCACTGGCTGCAACACAACCCCAAAGCATGGTTGATCCAACCCCATGCTTAACAGTTGGACAGAGGTTCTTTTCATTAAGTTCTGTGCCCCTTCTTCTCCAAACGTACCTTTGCTCATTCCGGCCAAAAAGTTCAATTTTAACCTCATCGGTCCACAGAACTTGTTTCCAAAATGCATCAGGCTTGTCTATATGTTCATTTGCAAAGTTCAAACGATGATTTTTGTGGTGAGGACGTAGAAGAGGTTTTCTTCTGATGACTCTTCCATGAAGACCATATTTGTACAAGTATCTCTTTATAGTGGAATAGTGTACCACAACTCCAGTGTCTGCCAGATCTTTCTGGAGGGATCGTGCAGTCAAACGTGGGTTTTGAATTGTTTTTCTCACAATCCTGCGAGCTGTTCTGTCTGATATTTTTCTTGGTCTTCCAGATCTTGCTTTAACTTCCACTGTTCCTGATGACTGCCATTTCTTAATTACATTCCGAACAGAGGATATTGACATCTGAAAACGCTTTGCTATCTTCTTATAGCCTTCTGCAGCTTTGTGAGTGTCAACTATTTTCAGTTTCAGTTTTCTAGACAACTGCTTAGAAGAACCCATGGTGCTGATTGTTGGGGCAAGGTCAGATAAGTCTGGGCATTTAAAACCTTTGAGATTGACATCCCCTGGTCTTCCCAGACGATGATTGAGAACAATCCATGACACTGGCAGGTCTCAGCTTTGCAAAGGGGGCAGTGCATGCTATAAATTCTGCAGGGTGCCCAAACTTTTGCAGACGCCATTTTTTTGTTTTCTGTTATTTTGAAAGTGTAAATGATGGAAATAAAATCTAACTTTTGTTGACATATTATAAGAATGTCTAATCTGTAATTTGATGCCTTTTGGAGATTTTTCCATCTTTCCTTGGCTTCTTTATGCACATTAATACAAATTTTTAGCTGGGGTGCCCAAACTTTCGATCCCCACTGTATATATATATATATATACTTACTACATAGCCGTTGCAATATTGGTCACGCAGCTCAACGTTTTCAGAACATATAAAATTTGAATTATAAAGAAAAGACTTACCGAGATATTGCGCCCTATGTGTCGGCTGGGAGAAACTGGTTAACAACAAATTCTTTGGCAACTACTTCCCTGTACAAAAAAAGGCTAGATGAGTGATGTTGACCCTGCCCCATTTTTTCTGTTTTTTAACCTTTTAACTGAGTATAAATCTAAAGTAACATTGGTTTAGTAGGGCTGAGAGAGACACAAGTCCATCTGGTTTAACCAGTGGGAAAACATAAACCAGCATAATCCTGCATAAACACAATCCTCTACCCACAGTTTGACCCGGCATGTTTAACATCACCACCTATTAATAGGCTCACTGTCTCTGCTGGATGTCTGTTCCAAGCATGGACTACTCTTTCATTTTAAAAAAATGGACTCTAAGGAAAGTTTTGAACTTTCCTCCTGCTAGTTTGAGGCCAGGTCTCCGTATTCTGGATCTCAGCTTCATGACAAAAGAACTGCCCTCCTGAACCTCATTCACATCCATCATTTATTACTGGTATTTACATAGCCCCAACCAGGGGCGGACTGACCATTTGGAAAGTCGGGCACTGCCCGAGGGCCTGGGGTCAGTAGGGGGCCCCATGAGATGCCCCTGGTACCTTTTTCATAGGCTTTTTTGAGTTTGGGCAAGGACGCAGGGGCCCCATGATCCCCTATTGCCCGGGGGCCCCATGAGTTGTCAGTCCGCCCCTGGCCCCAACCATTTTATAATTATAAATCGGTGTCCAAAACCAATACTCTCAATAATAGCCCGTGAAACCTATACTAAAAAGTCCTCCTTTCACCCTTGAAAGTATAAATCAATATAATAAACTTTAATACCCCAGGATCACAATTGTGGTAATCCCTAAAATTCCTTGATAAACAGCGGCCCTTTTTCGCTTTTTTAATATTTGCCACATGTTCTCTTCATCTTTTATATAGGGGTCTTGTAGTTCTTCTTACATACTGGAGCAGGCATGGGCATTCCAACAAATATGTCACGTATGTAGTAGAGCAAGTGATCAATTCTTTTATATTATATATTTTTCCCGTACTACAGGAAATAAAATCATGTACTACTTTTGAACTCATATTGGTAACTTTACAGAAATTACACTTCCTACACGGATAAAAACCTTTAAAATCAAACATATGCATTTTTATCTGTTTGGGAGGAGAATTTACACTTTTCACTAATGAATTACGTAGATTTGTTGTTTTCTTATAAATAAACGATGGCTTGTCTGGTACTAAAGACCCTAAAATTTTATCCTTTTTTTTATTATCGGCCAATATTTTTTAAAAATAGACTCTACATCTTTCTATTGGCCACTAAACCTAGATATAATCATCGAAGTTATACAGAGGTTTTTTTTTTGGAAATTGCAGGATTTATGAACTTTTTTTTGGGGTGATTTTTATAATTTTTTTGTTTATGGACACAAAAGAGGTTCACTATATTGATACGGTGATTTTCAAAAGACTGAAAAGTATTTATGGACTTTATTTGGGGGGATTATATGTTTTGCACTGTTTATGAGCACTAAAAAAGTTTATTATATAGCCCCAACAATGTATGCAGCCAGGGGCGGACTGACAATTCATGGGGACCCTGGGCAATAGGGGATCATGGGGCCCCTGTGTCCTTGCCTAAACTCAAAAAAGCCTATGAAAAAGGTACCAGGGGCATCTCATGGGGCCCCCCTACTGACCTCGGGCCCTGTATGCAGCATTTTACATATATATTTTACAGTCTCATAAGTCCCTGCCCCAAGGAGCTTACAATCTAAGGTCCCCATCTCGCATGATTACTGGGGTCAATTGAGACAGGAGCCGGTTAATCAACCAGCATGTCTTTGGAGAGTAGGAGGAAACCCACAAGGGAGAACAAATAAGCAACCGATGCCGCAAGTGCTGCAAGGCAGAAGCTCCAGCCACCAAGCCACAGTGTTGCTTGTGCATGTAAAGGTTTCATTTACAGCAACCCCTTCCTCTCTATCCTCAAACTGTACATAATAAGAAATAATAAAGAGTTGTACACACACTCCCGATGGCTGCAGCCACCCAGATTGTGTGTAAATCAGGCTAGACAACTTCTGGCTGTCAGATGGAAGCAGTTCAATCCATGCCCAGAGGTGTATTTACCAGAAGGCATTTGCCTAGGGCGGCATTTTTCAGGGGGGCAGCACTGCCCCTTGGAAGAAGGGACACACTCAGCCTGGGGACCTGGTGGGTTTCCAAGAGAGGCTGTGGGTTTCATGTCGGTGTATGCACAGCCCGACTCTCGTTCCCGGGGATGTCCGGAGCTGTGAAGGTGATTGTCTCTCTCTTGTTATGTGGGATAGTGGCAGGTGTTGGGTGGCAGCGGTAGTGGAAGGCTCTCTCTGGTGGGGGGCAGGGGTGTTGTTGGTCAATGTCAGGCTCTTTGTACGGGGTGCGCCGATTTTTGTGTTGCCTAGGGCAGCACAAAACCTAAATACACCACTGCCCCTGTATCCTGGGCTCTGCTTACCCATCTTGTGGGCCCAGGACGGGCATAGCAGGTGCTTCTGGGTAGAGGGGAGGGAGCTGAGCGAACATGTCTTCACTTTCCTCCCCCTCTTGTAAAACATCACCTCCGGGGTCCCCAAATCATTTTCCCTGGCCAGCATGGCTGGGAAAGAATGTAATGCAGTGTGATCTCCATTGCCTAGATTCCTTTGAGCACAGGGGAGACATCGAGGGTCTTTTAGGGTCATTAAAGAGAACCTGTCAACAAAAAAAGCATCACATAGGGGACTTTTTTTTTTCACTGTGCAAAAGTCAGTTGAACAAGTGACTTTTGTCAGTCTGGGTGATGCCAACGGAGACACCCAGGGCTGGAATTTTGGCTGATTTGTAACCCTCGGGAGCCATTTAAAGCCAGTTGCACCCAAGAAAGACACCCAAACACACCTGCTCTATTTTGCTCAACCCTACTTTTGACCGTAAAGCCTAAGTTTAGCCTAAATTACAAATACAAAATCAGCAAAATGGACATAACTTACAGTTGGTGATTCTTCTTAGTTTAGGAGAAAGAGAAAAAAACATTGTAAATAAATAAATAAATAAATAAATGTTTAAAAAATTGAAAAGAATTGGAGAAATTTTTTTTTTGTTTCACATACTGTCACCAGTCGGTATCCTTGATCACCACCACACCAGTCATATTATGATGCAGTATGGCTCTGGTGATGTAAAAAAAAGTATGTAAAAAAATTTAAAAAAAAAACAGATTTTATATTCTTCAGCTTCCAAAAAAATTACAGCTTGAGAAAAAAAAAACTGATTTTATTTATATTCTTCAGCTTCCAAAAAAATTACAGTTTCAGAAAAAAAACTGATTTTGTATGTAAAAAAATAAAATAAAAAAAAAAAAGCTGATTTTATTTATATTCTTCAGCGTCCAAAAAAAAATTACAGCTTCAGAAAAAAATACATATTTTATTTGTTTTCTTCAGTTTCCAAACAAATTACAGCTTAAAAAAAATTAATATGCCTCTTACCAAATACCTCAGACGGTCTACTTTCCAAAAAGGGGTCATTTGGGGGACATTTGTACTGTTCTGGCATTTTTGGGTCTCAAGAAATGGGATAGGCCATCAACACATCAGGGTTGGTCAATTTCCATTTATACTGTATCTACCATAGTTTGTAAACTCTGTAACTTTCACACAGACTAAATAATATACACTGATTTGGGTTATTTTTTACCAAAGAAACACAACAGAATACATTTTAGCCTAAAAGTATGAAGAAAAATAACTTCTTTGCAAAATTTTATGAAAGAAACTCTGTTTTTTTTCAAAAAAAATTTATTTAGCAAAAAAATTAAAAATACAGTGGTGACTAAATACCATCAAAAGAAATCTCTGCCTCAAAAATGATAAAAAAAAAAACTTCATATAGGTACAGTGTTGCATGAATGAGTAATTGTCATTCAAAGTGTGAGAGCGCTGAAAGCTGAAAATTGGCCTGGGCAGGAAGGGGGTCAAAGTGCCCGGTAGTTAAAGGGACAATGGGGGTAGATTTAGGCATGCTTCTAAATCTTCCTTTCCTCCTCATTCAGTTTGGTGAGGAGGCTACTGACAGGAAGTGTCGCCTCCTCACCGCCTGTTTTAACCCCATTTTTATCAAACGCACTGCAATTCCACGCATTGCACACGGTTGAGGTGCTTTCTCCTTTACCGGAATGTGTAGCGTTTGGCGGGGTCTACCTTAGGGGTAGAAAGGTTCTTTCCCAAACAGTACAGAGGCAGCAAGGCACACAGCAGCAACAGTCCATTCACTCGTTGACCAGTCTAGGGGTTGTCTTTTTAAAGGTTTTTTTGCCAGTAGAACTTGGGAGGGGATTTGGGGTGATGTCAGGTATATGGCGGGGAACACTTCCCTTGCAGTAGTTAGGCTGGAGCAGTCTACGGTTCACAGCTGGGGACCATGAAATAATTTGTGCATAGGTAAAGGCAGACTAAAACAATCCATGGTTCACACCTGAGGACCATGAAGTATCTTGAGTACAGAAAGGCAGACTGGAGCAATCCATGGTTCATACCTGAGGACCATGAAGTATCTTGAGTACAGAAAGGCAGACTGGAACAATCCATGGTTCATACCTGAGGACCATGAAGTATCTTGAGTACAGAAAGGCAGACTGGAGCAATCCATGGTTCATACCTGAGGACCATGAAGTATCTTGAGTACAGAAAGGCAGACTGGAGCAATCCAGGGTTCATACCTGAGGACCATGAAGTATCTTGAGTACAGAAAGGCAGACTGGAGCAATCCATGGTTCATACCTGAGGACCATGAAGTATCTTGAGTACAGAAAGGCAGACTGGAACAATCCATGGTTCATACCTGAGGACCATGAAGTATCTTGAGTACAGAAAGGCAGACTGGAACAATCCATGGTTCATACCTGAGGACCATGAAATATCTTGAGTACAGAAAGGCAGACTGGAGCAATCCATGGTTCATACCTGAGGACCATGAAGTATCTTGAGTACAGAAAGGCAGACTGGAACAATCCAGGGTTCATACCTGAGGACCATGAAGTATCTTGAGTACAGAAAGGCAGACTGGAGCAATCCATGGTTCATACCTGAGGACCATGAAGTATCTTGAGTACAGAAAGGCAGACTGGAGCAATCCAGGGTTCATACCTGAGGACCATGAAGTATCTTGAGTACAGAAAGGCAGACTGGAACAATCCATGGTTCATACCTGAGGACCATGAAGTATCTTGAGTACAGAAAGGCAGACTGGAACAATCCATGGTTCATACCTGAGGACCATGAAGTATCTTGAGTACAGAAAGGCAGACTGGAGCAATCCATGGTTCATACCTGAGGACCATGAAGTATCTTGAGTACAGAAAGGCAGACTGGAACAATCCATGGTTCATACCTGAGGACCATGAAGTATCTTGAGTACAGAAAGGCAGACTGGAACAATCCATGGTTCATACCTGAGGACCATGAAGTATCTTGAGTACAGAAAGGCAGACTGGAACAATCCATGGTTCATACCTGAGGACCATGAAGTATCTTGAGTACAGAAAGGCAGACTGGAGCAATCCATGGTTCATACCTGAGGACCATGAAGTATCTTGAGTACAGAAAGGCAGACTGGAGCAATCCATGGTTCATGCCTGAGGACCATGAAGTATCTTGAGTACAGAAAGGCAGACTGGAACAATCCATGGTTCATACCTGAGGACCATGAAGTATCTTGAGTACAGAAAGGCAGACTGGAGCAATCCATGGTTCATACCTGAGGACCATGAAGTATCTTGAGTACAGAAAGGCAGACTGGAACAATCCATGGTTCATACCTGAGGACCATGAAGTATCTTGAGTACAGAAAGGCAGACTGGAGCAATCCATGGTTCATACCTGAGGACCATGAAGTATCTTGAGTACAGAAAGGCAGACTGGAACAATCCATGGTTCATACCTGAGGACCATGAAGTATCTTGAGTACAGAAAGGCAGACTGGAACAATCCATGGTTCATACCTGAGGACCATGAAGTATCTTGAGTACAGAAAGGCAGACTGGAACAATCCATGGTTCATACCTGAGGACCATGAAATATCTTGAGTACAGAAAGGCAGACTGGAGCAATCCATGGTTCATACCTGAGGACCATGAAGTATCTTGAGTACAGAAAGGCAGACTGGAGCAATCCATGGTTCATACCTGAGGACCATGAAGTATCTTGAGTACAGAAAGGCAGACTGGAACAATCCATGGTTCATACCTGAGGACCATGAAGTATCTTGAGTACAGAAAGGCAGACTGAAACAATCCATGGTTCATACCTGAGGACCATGAAGTATCTTGAGTACAGAAAGGCAGACTGGAACAATCCATGGTTCATACCTGAGGACCATGAAGTATCTTGAGTACAGAAAGGCAGACTGGAACAATCCATGGTTCACACCTGAGGACCATGAAGTATCTTGAGTACAGAAAGGCAGACTGGAACAATCCATGGTTCACACCTGAGGACCATGAAGTATCTTGAGTACAGAAAGGCAGACTGGAACAATCCATGGTTCACACCTGAGGACCATGAAGTATCTTGAGTACAGAAAGGCAGACTGGAGCAATCCAGGGTTCACACCTGAGGACCATGAAGTATCTTGAGTACAGAAAGGCAGACTGGAACAATCCATGGTTCACACCTGAGGACCATGAAGTATCTTGAGTACAGAAAGGCAGACTGGAACAATCCATGGTTCATACCTGAGGACCATGAAGTATCTTGAGTACAGAAAGACAGACTGGAGCAATCCATGGTTCATACCTGAGGACCATGAAGTATCTTGAGTACAGAAAGGCAGACTGGAACAATCCATGGTTCATACCTGAGGACCATGAAGTATCTTGAGTACAGAAAGGCAGACTGGAGCAATCCATGGTTCATACCTGAGGACCATGAAGTATCTTGAGTACAGAAAGGCAGACTGGAGCAATCCATGGTTCATACCTGAGGACCATGAAGTATCTTGAGTACAGAAAGGCAGACTGGAGCAATCCATGGTTCATACCTGAGGACCATGAAGTATCTTGAGTACAGAAAGGCAGACTGGAGCAATCCATGGTTCATACCTGAGGACCATGAAGTATCTTGAGTACAGAAAGGCAGACTGGAACAATCCATAGTTCATACCTGAGGACCATGAAGTATCTTGAGTACAGAAAGGCAGACTGGAACAATCCATGGTTCATACCTGAGGACCATGAAGTATCTTGAGTACAGAAAGGCAGACTGGAACAATCCATGGTTCACACCTGAGGACCATGAAGTATCTTGAGTACAGAAAGGCAGACTGGAACAATCCATGGTTCACACCTGAGGACCATGAAGTATCTTGAGTACAGAAAGGCAGACTGGAGCAATCCATGGTTCACACCTGAGGACCATGAAGTATCTTGAGTACAGAAAGGCAGACTGGAGCAATCCATGGTTCACACCTGAGGACCATGAAGTATCTTGAGTACAGAAAGGAAGACTGCAACAGTCAATGGTCCACGGCTGAGGACCATGAAGTATCTTGAGTACGGAAAGGCAGTGTCAGGGCTCCGGGTATGACCAGAAGTGTGTGGACTGACACAGGGAAACGCAGGCTTCAGATATGGTATAAACAACAATTTATTAAGACTAACAATACAAAACGCAGTGCAAAACTAAACATAAACACAGTGCAAACAAACCAAACCACCTACAGATAACAATACATACAATGCAAGAGTCGTCAGGCAGGCCGGGTCAGTAGCAAACGGGCAAACGGAGTACCAGGAACAGGCGGTAGAGTGGTCGGGGTCACAAGCTGGGTTCAGTAACTCACGGGCAGCGCGGTGCAGAGGGTCAGGCAGAGAATGGTACATAGACAGAGGATTTGTAACTAGGCCTGAGTTCTGAAAAAGCCATGCTACGACCCATGTGGACAGCAACCATCTGCTTCTGCTGCTATTGCTGCAAAGTCTGAGCTCACACTCATATTGTTGAAGAGAACTTGTTAAGGTTCAATTAATACTCCCCATTCTCTCTGTTAATTCCTATTTTTCAAACACTACCCTGCTGTATAGAACGCCTGCCAGAACCAACCACTAATTTAACTGTAGCTATGGTCTTCCTCAGAGGCATAATATGAACCTTCAGAGCTCTGGTGTAAGAAACCATGAAGGACCCCTCTGACCCTGCCCTGGGCCCTTTCCATCAGTCCCAGGGCCCTTTCCTCTGGTCCTGGGGTCATTTCCTCCAAGCCCAGGGCCCTCTACTCCTGACACTTTCACACGTTCTGCAGTGGGCCCCCTTCCCGCCATCTTGGGGCCCCCCAACAGTGGTGAAACACCAGGGCCTGGTCACAAGTGCAACCTTTGCGACCCTGGTAGTTCCGCTACTGGTCTTGCTAATGATTTTTAGATATATATTTCAAATAGATTTGGGTTATCCTATCAGTATGTGTTGATGTGTAACATTTTCCTAGACATGAGGCCAAATGAGGGAACTCAAGTATTTTCCACACAAAAGTGACAATTTGAAATGAAATATTAGGTCTACTTTAAAATTTTTACAGAGTTTTTCAGCCACCTAACTTCATAATCCAATTCCATTTTTATTCTCTTGGAAGGATTGTGGAGTATTTGTTTTTTTTCCCACTGTTTTTAATTACTAAAAAAACTAGAATATGTACACCATTAGGGCCATCTTAATGGCATCATGAGCGCCTGGGCAAAGCAATGCACTGGGGCGTTTACCAGCCTGCCCCAATTTACACACCTACTCTCAAGAATTAAAGTATGAATAGTTGATAGAATCAAACTTTCAATTAAATATATTTTAAACAATAAGAAAACATGCCGTAAATCAATGACTAATAAACACAAATCACAAATGGCACAGTATTCGGGGGGGGGGGGGTGTGGCTGAGGCAGAAAGCCACAGTACAGTGGGAGTCAGGTGGGCACAGTACAGGGGGGTCAGGAGGGTACAATACTGGGATCAAGAGGGCATAGTACAGGGGGGGGGTCAGGAGGGCACAATACTGGGATCAGGAGGGCACAGTACAGGGGGTCAGGAGGGCACAATACTGGGATAAGGAGGCAACAGTACAGGGTTGTCAGGAGGGTACAAAACTGGGATCAGGAGGGCACAGTACAGGGGGATCAGGAGGGCACAGTACAGGGGGATCAGGAGGGCACAATACTGGGATCAGGAGGGCATAGTACAGGGGGATCAGGAGGGCACAGTACAGGGGGATCAGGAGGGCACAATACTGGGATCAGGAGGGAACAGTACAGGGGGGTCAGGAGGGTACAAAACTGGGATCAGGAGGGGACAGTACAGGGGGGTCAGGAGGGTAAAAAACTGGGATCAGGAGGGCACAGTAAGGGGGGGGTCAGGAGGGCACAATACTGAGATCAGGAGGGCACAGTACAGGGGGGGGGGGTCAGGAGGGCACAATACTGAGATCAGGAGGGCACAGTACAGGGGGAGTCAGGAGGGCACAATACTGGGGTTAGGAAGGCACAGCACAGGGGGTCAGGAGGGCACAATACTGGGATCAGGAGGGCACAATACAGGGGGAGTCAGGAGGGCACAAAACTGGGATCAGGAGGGCATAATACTGGGATCAGGGGGCACAGTACAGGGGGAGTCAGGAGGGCACAGTACAGGGGGAGTCAGGAGGGCCCAGTACAGGGGGAGTCAGGAGGGCCCAGTACAGGGGGAGTCAGGAGGGCACAGTACAGGGGGAGTCAGGAGGGCACAATACTGGGATCAGGAGGGCACAGGTTCTGGGATCCAGGACAGTTTAGTAAAAAGCGTGACTGTCCCAGCAAATCCAGGACAGTTGGCAAGTATGATGTAATGCAAGAATTTCATAGGGCTCCCATGCCCCTGGATCCCCTGGGCAGTGCCCAGAAGCGCCCACGCATTAAGCGTAATCACCAGTCATTGTCATCATCATAGTAATTTTCAATGTCATTATCCATGTCATCATGAATGTCGTTATCCTTGTCATCATGAATGTCGTTATCCTTGTCATCATGAATGTTGTTATCCTTGTCATCATGAATGTCGTTATCCTTGTCATCATGAATGTCGTTATCCTTGTCATCATGAATGTCGTTATCCTTGTCATCATGAATGTCGTTATCCATGTCATCATGAATGTCGTTATCCATGTCATCATGAATGTCATTATCCATTTCATCATGAATGTCGTTATCCATGTCATCATGAATGTCGTTATCCATGTCATCATGAATGTCGTTATCCATGTCATCATGAATGTCATTATCCATTTCATCATGAATGTCGTTATCCATGTCATCATGAATGTCGTTATCCATGTCATCATGAATGTCATTATCCATGTCATCATAGATGAGCAAATAGTTACTAGCTTTGTTTACACCTGCTGCAACTGTTGTAGCTTTTAGAGGTTCAGCTGCAACAAGTGGAACATTTTGAGATTCAGCTGCAACCAGTGGAGTGTTTTGAGGTTCAACTGCAAGGACTGTAATATTTTGAGGTTCAGCTGCAATGGGTGGAATGTTTTGAGGTTCAGCTGCAATGAGTGGAATGTTTTGAGGTTCAGCTGCAACTGTTGTAGCTTTTAGAGGTTCAGCTGCAATGAGTGGATCATTTTGAGGTTCAACTGTTTTTGCTTTAATTTTAGTTTTTGATGGGGTTTGTGACCAAACAGGGGCAATTGGCTCACGTTTAAAGCCTGGCACTTCTATCTGAGGCACATTAGAAACACTTCTACTTCCTATGTATACATTATCATCAGCTGCAGAGAGTGAAGCTTTTTGAACATCCTTCACAAGGACATCTTTTCCAGCACCCACTACAATTTTTGATAGCCCTGAATGCAAAGTCTCCAAGATCACATCCTCCTCCAGATCACCTACTTTATGGATCATTTTGCTACCCATCCCTTTGTCCAAATTATACTCATCTGCTGAAACACGAAGCAACATTTCTGCTGTCTGTAAGGCAGACATTGGGTCGGTATTTCTACTCAGCTCCTCAATTTGAGTGATCTTCTTATTTAGTTCAGCCTTTTCCATTTCTAGATGTTGGATATCATTGGAGACGGAAAGGGAAATCTGTTTTTTTTTCCCGGAGATCTCAGTCAGTACCCTTTTCTCTAGTTCGTCTTGTTTTATCCTGATGTCTTTCATTATGGCGTTGACTTTCTCAGCTACACCACCTGCCTCATTATCTATCTTCCTCCTGTGATCCTGCAGATTCTGGAGCATTGCTTCAGTTTCCTCTTTCCTAGAGGACAATTTCTCCAGAATCGGTTCCAGATTTTTTGTCTGTTGCTGCAAGAACTCACTTATTGTGCTCACTTTGTGCCCACTGTGGTCTGAGGTCATGCATTGAACACACATACAAGTTCTATCATCAGTGCAGTAATACTCCAGGATCTTCTTGTGGACGGGACACTTTCTGTCCTCCAGGGAAGTGGTGGGATCGGTGAGGACATGTTCTGGTGATGTGCTGTGTTCCTGTTTATGCAGATCACAAAGAAAGGCTTCACAGTGTAGACACAATGTAACGGCTGGTACAGGAAGGTCAATACAATACCTGCAGACATTCTTAGGTTTGTCTCCCTTTGGTTCCATAGAACGGAAATGGTTGGCAATGTTGGATAATCTTGGATTCTTCTTCAATTCTGGACGTCTCCTGAACTCCTTCATGCATTCTGGACAGAAGTATTCCCTGTCATGTTGGTTGTCAAATGTTTTTGTAATGCAAAACTGGCAGAAGCTGTGTCCGCATATCAGGATGATGGGATCCGTAAAAATGTCCGTACAGATGGAGCACGTCACCTCAAGCTTCAGTTCAGCAGCCGCCATCACTAAAAAGAAAAGCAGGAAAAAATAATCGAATTATGAAGTACTGAAAAAAAAAAGAGATGCAGCTCATCCATTGTAAAATTGTCAAAGTGGTTGTAAAGCCTGAAAGTTTTAGGTTTTTTACCTTCATGCATTCTATGTGTGAAGGTAAAAAACCTTCAGTATGCAGCAGGGGCGGACTCACAACTCATGGGGCCCCCGGACAATAGGGGATCACAGGGCCCCTGTGTCCTTGCCCAAACTCAAAAAAGCCTATGAAAAAGGTACAAGGGGCATCTCATGGGGCCCCCTACTGACCCCGGGGCCCTCGGGCGGTGCCCGAGTTTCCAAATGGTCAGTCCGCCCCTGGTATGCAGCTCCCCCGAATACTTACCTGAGCCCAATCCCGATCCAGCAATGTGCCCAAAAGTAACTGCTGGCCCAACTCTCTGCCTCCTCAGAGACAGCAATGGGAGCCATTGAGGAGGCAGCAAGGGCACACAGAGCGGGGCTCAGGAGTGAGCATGCACGAGTGCCCCCATAGGGGCTTGCTATGGGGGCACTTGACAGGGGGGAGGAGCCCAGAGTGCCAGGGGGGGACCCAAGAAGAGGATCAGGGCTGATTTTTGCAAAACCTTTGCACAGAGTAGGTAAGTAGAACATTTTTGTTAAGCCTTTAATATAACTTTAACCATTTCAATACCGGGCAATTTTACACCTTCCTGCCCAGGCCATTTTTCACGTTTCAGCGCTCTCACACTTTGAATGACAATTGCGCGGTCATACAACATTGTACCCAAACTAAAATTTTATCATTTTCTTCACACAACTAGATCTTTCTTTTGGTGGTATTTAATCTAATTTAAATAACCCAAATTAGGATGTATTATTTAGTTTGTAGGAAAGTTATAGAGTTCACAAACTATGGTATAGATCTGAATATTGATCAATCCTGAAGTACTGACAGCCAATCTAATTTCTTGAGGTCCAAGAATGTCAGAATAGTACAGATATCCCCCAAATGACCCCTTTTTGCAGAGTAGACAGTCCGACGTACTTCATAAGAGGAATGGCGAGTATTTTGAAGTTGTATTTTTTTGTCATAATTTTTCGGAAAATTAACAAAAATTAAAAAGATTATTTTCATTATTTTTTTTTTTACATACTGTCACCAGTGCAGTACAGCGTTACCATATAACTGGCATGGCGATGAACAGGGACACTGACTGGTGACAGTATGAAAAAAAAAATATATATATATATATATTTTTTTTTCTTTTATTATTTAAAATTTTTTATTACATTTTTTTTTTATTTTATTTAAGATTTTTTTTTCTTATTTTACTAGGACCAAAGTAGTACAATGTTACCATAGTAACATTTTACTACTTTGGGGAAGTGATCAGTATTTTTTTTTTTTACACAATTTGCTTATAGCAAAGAATGACTTTGCTATTAGCAAGCATTTACCTAAATTAAATCAATTCATTCAGGGTTTTTTGTTTTTTTTTTGTGCTTAGCTGTGATTTGGTCACAGCTAATCACATGACATGTGCATGTGATTAGCTGTGACCATTCACAGCTAGGCACTAGTATACAATGGATGGCATGCATGAAGCCATCCATTGTATACAACTGTCATGTGACCTGCTGTGATTGGTCACAGCAGGTCACATGGTACCAGCAACGGGGGCCGATACTCAGATCTGTCATCGGCCGTGTCCGAGGTACACAGCCGGTGACAGATTGCGCCGCTGCGCGGCTCTGCAACCGCGCAAACTGCGCATGTGCGGAAAGCAAAAGCGCTTTTGCCGCCGCCAAACGGCCATTGGCCAGGCGGCTAATGGTTAAAATGGCCATAGTCTCTGGGGTGACACCGACAGGACTCGCTCCACAAAAAGGTAAGTTGTAAAGAAAGCTGTCGAGCCGTGCGGTAGGTGTCACCCGGTGCAACTCGCACCCCCCGCACCAGTCTCGGGACGCCACTGATCAGAGCTGCCAGCTATAGCCGGCGGTGCTGATCAGTGTATTCGATGGCGAGAAAGGCTCCATGCCGTCAGAACACAATTGCACAGCGAGGAGAATCCCACCATCCGCATTGAATGTGTGGATGGGGGAATCGGATCTTTTTTTTTTTTTTCTTTCAACTGGATGGTTGAATGGAAAAAATGATGAATGTATGGGCTGTCTAGGCAATATAACAATGATGATGAGGTGCAGTTCATATGTCAGACATTTCCTGAAGCTTTATTTCATAATTCATACATGTACAAAATAAAAAGAGAAATAAAATATTTTATATGAAATATTACACTCACGAGACAATTAACAACCTGCACCCACTTGGCTCAGTAGATAGCACTTTTGCCTAGCAGCACTAGGGGCGTTGGTTGGGATCCCAACCAAGATGGCACCATCTGTTTGCATGTTCTCCCTGTACCTGTGTGGGTTTCCTCCGGGTCCTCCAGTTTCCTCCCACACTTCAAAGACATGCTGGGAGGCTAACTGGATCCAGTATAAATTGGCCCTAGTATGTGTATGTATGAATGTGAGTTAGGGACCTTAGATTTTCAGTTCCTGGAGGGCAGGGACCAATGTGACTGGACATTATAATGTGTGTAAATTGGCGATGTAATATAAGTACCCAGGGGCGGACTGGCAACTCATGGGACCAATGGGCAATAAGGGATCATGGGGCCCCTGTGTCCTTGCCCACACTCAAATCACATCCAAAAAAACCTATGAAAGATACCATGGGCATCTCATGGGGCCCCCTACTGACCCCGGGCCCGCGGGCAGTGCCCGAGTTCCCAAATGGTCAGTCCGCCCCTGTAAGTACCTGTAATAAATATTACAATTTTAATTTAGAAACATTCTAATGTGGTCAGAACAATATCTTTATTGCTTTATCCTGAAATATGGAGCTGAACTACGGCCCAAGGGCCACATCTGACCCGCTACAGGATTTTATCTGGGCCACATCTAGGATCAGTGGGGTATCCTCAATGTGCACAGGTGGCTGTTTATGGTCTTTGCTTCAATACCTCCCCATGTAAGGGGGAATTCTGAGGGGGACCCTTATGCAAGGTGCAGGGGCGGACTGACAACTCATGGGGCCCCCGGGCAATAGGGGATCATGGGGCCCCTATGTCCTTGCCCACACTCAAAGCACACCCAAAAAACCCTATAAAAAAGGTACCAGGGGCATTTCATGGGGCCCCCTAATGCCCAAGTGCTCGAATGGTCAGTCCGCCCCTGGCAAGGTTTGACTCTGATGGGGACCCTGATATAAGGGGGGTTGATATGCAGGGAACTCTGATGGGGACCCTGATGTTAGGGGGGAAATTCTGATGGGGATCTTAATGTAAAGAACGACTCTGATGGAGACCCTGATGTCTGGGGGGAAGGGGGTGTTGAAGGGAATCTTGATGTAACGGTGGAGGACGTTGATGGGGATCCTGATGTAAGGGGGACTCCGATAAGGACCCTTATCTAAGGGTGACTCTGATAGGGACACTGATGTTAGGGGGGGGGGTGTTGATGGGGATCTTGATGCAAGGGGGACTTTGATGGGGACCTAGATGTAAGGAGGGGGCGTTTATGGGGATCCTGATATAAGGGGGACTCTAATCGGGATCCTGGTATAAGTAGGACTTTTATGGGGATCCTGATCTAAGTGGGGGAATTTATGGGGTCCCTGATGTAAGGGGGGCGTTGATGGGGATCCTGATGTAAGGGGGACACCAATTATCATCATGATGTAAGGGGGGGGCATTTATGGGGACCCTTATGTAAGGGGGGCTCTGATGGGGACCCTGATGAGGAGGGGCATTGATTGGGATCCTGATGTAAGGGGGGACTTTTATGGGGACCCTGATGTGTGGGGGGGGTTTATGGGGATCCTGATATAAGGGGGACTCTGATGGGGATCCTGATGTAAGAGGGGGAGTTGATGGGGATCCTGATGTAAGGGGGACTCTGATGGGGACCCTAATATAAGGAGAGGGCACTGATGGGGATACTGATGTAAGGGGGACTCTGACTGGGACCCTTATGTAAGGGGGCTCTGATGGGGACACTGATGTAAGGGGGGGCATTGATGGGGATCCTCATGTAAAGGGGACTCTGATGGGGACCCTGGTGATGAGGGGCATTAATTGGGATCCTTATGTAAAGGGGACTCTAATTGGGACCCTGACGTAAGGGGGAACTTTTATGGGGACCCTGATTTGGGGGGGGGGTGTTTATGGGGATCCTGATATAAGGGGGGAGCTGATGGGGATCCTCATGTAAAGGGGACTCTGATGGGGACCCTGATGAGGAGGGGCATTGATTGGGATCCTGATGTAAAGGGGACTCTGATCGGGATCCTGATGTAAGGGGGACTCTGATGGGGACCTTGATATAAGGAGGGGGCACTGATGGGGATACTGATGTAAGGGGGACTCTGAATGGGACCCTTATGCAAGGGGGCTCTGATGGGGACACTGATGTAAGGGGGGCATTGATGGGGATCCTCATGTAAAGGGGACTCTGATGGGGACCCTGGTGATGAGGGGCATTAATTGGTATCCTGATGTAAAGGGGACTCTAATTGGGACCCTGACGTAAGGGGGAACGTTTATGGGGACCCTGATTTGAGGGGGGGGGTGTTTGTGGGGATCCTGATATAAGGGGGGAGTTGATGGGGATCCTCATGTAAAGGGGACTCTGATGGGGACCCTGATGAGGAGGGGCATTGATTGGGATCCTGATGTAAAGGGGACTCTGATCGGGACCCTGATGTAAGGGGTGTGTTGATGGGGACCCTGATGTAATGGGGGACTTTTATGGGGACCGTGAAGTAAGGGGGGGGGGCGTTGATGGGGATTCTGATGTAAGGGGGAATCTGATGGGGACCCTGATGTAAGGGGGGACTTTTATGGGGACCCTGATGTAAGGGGAGGTGTTGATGGGGAACCTGGTGTATGGAGGATTCTGATGTATTTGGGGCTGTGATGTAAATGGGCCTCTGACAGCAACTCTAATATAAGGAGAACTCTAATGGGAACCCTGATATAAGGGGGGCTCTGATGGGGATTGTTTTCGACATGGAAATATTTGTGGCCCTCGTACTGAAAAGTTTGAAGGCCCCCGGAATCCATGGAACATCTATAAGAAGTCTTGTCCCCTGAAATCCTTTCTTACCTCCAGCACTGTGTGATCTCTCATGAAGTCGCCAGGATTTTGGTCGCTGAACCTTTAAGAGCTAAGAGAGCTTTAATATTGAAGTAAATCCCTACCGAGGAACGCCGCGCTGAGTCGGCTGGACGGAACTGGTTTACATGGCTGACTACTTCCTCGTAGGAAACGAAACGTTGGCTCTTCCCCTATTTAACCCTTATGTCTGAGTGCAGATCCAAGTGTGCCGGAGGAAAGTTTAACTTCTCCTCCTATTGACAGATTCACTATCTCTGCTGGACGTCCCTTCAAACAATAACTACTCTTTCATTGCAAAAAAAAACAAAAAACTCTTTAACCCTTTCATTGCCAGCGGGGGGGTTTCCCGTATCCAGGGGCAGACTGACAACTCATGGGGCTCCTAGGCAATAGGGGATCATGGGGCCCTGTGTCCTCACCCACACTTAAAACCACACCCAACAAAAAAGCCTATGAAGGGTACTAAGGGCATTTCATTAGGCCCCTGGGCAATAAGGGATCATGGGGCCCCCGTGTCCTCACCCACACTTAAAACCACACCCAACAAAAAATCCTATGAAGGGTACTAAGGGCATCTAATGGGGCCCCTGGGCAATAGGGGATCATGAGGCCCCCGTGTCCTCACCCACACTTAAAACCACACCTAACAAAAAAGCCTATGAAAGATACTAAGGGCATCTCATGGGGCCCCTGGGCAATAGGGGATCATGGGACCCCTGGGTCCTCACCCACACTTAAAACCACACCCAAAAAAGCCTATGAAAGGTACTAGGGGCATCTCATGGGGCCCCCTACTGACCCTGGGCCCTCGGGCAGTGCCCGAGTACTCGAGTGGTCAGTCCGCCCCTGCTTGTATCCCATAACTACTCTTTCATTACAAAAAAAAAAAGAAAAAAAAAGCTCTTTAACCCTTTCATTGCCAGCGGGGGGGGGGGGGGGGGGGTTTCCCGTATCCAGGGGCAGACTGACAACTCATGGGGCTCCTAGGCAATAGGGGATCATGGGGCCCCCGTGTCCTCACCCACACTTAAAACCACACCTAACAAAAAAGCCTATGAAAGATACTAAGGGCATCTCATGGGGCCCCTGGGCAATAGGGGATCATGGGGCCCCTGTGTCCTCACCCACACTTAAAACCACACCTAACAAAAATGCCTATGAAAGGTACCAGGGGCATCTCATGGGGCCCCCTACTGACCCTGGGCCCTCGGGCAGTGCCCGAGTACCCGAATGGTCAGTCCGCCCCTGCTTGTATCCCATAACTACTCTTTCATTACAAAAAAAAAAAAAAAAAAAAAAAAAGCTCTTTAACCCTTTCATTGCCAGCGGGGGGGGGGGGGGTTCCCGTATCCAGGGGCAGACTGACAACTCATGGGGCTCCTAGGCAATAGGGGATCATGGGGCCCCTGTGTCCTCACCCACACTTAAAACCACACCTAACAAAAAAGCCTATGAAAGATACTAAGGGCATCTCATGGGGCCCCTGGGCAATAGGGGATCATGGGGCCCCTGTGTCCTCACCCACACTTAAAACCACACCCAACAAAAAAGCCTATGAAAGGTACCAGGGGCATCTCATGGGGCCCCCTACTGACCCTGGGCCCTCGGGCAGTGCCCGAGTACCCGAGTGGTCAGTCCGCCCCTGCTCGTATCCCATTCACTCCAATGGGTTGCCCTATGTGTGT
>NW_028318523.1:2202500-2242500 GCF_062004578.1 Staurois parvus
TAGAATGATTGTAACATATAAAAAGGTACTTTTTATGTGACCATTATACTTTCAATTGCTTATTGGACTCTGCATTGGAAATGTATATAGATTGGGCGTATAGGTCAAGTCTAAAGGGATATATATCTGTAACATACATATGTCTGCATTCTAATTTAAGGAGTTCTTCTGAGGCTTTGACCTATATGAAAGATACCTGGGAGAATAGATAATGATGGAAAATGTAAAGCCGTGTGTGAATATAAAGAGGAAAAAAAAAAAAAAAAAAAAAAAAAATTATATATATATATATATATATATATATATATATATATATATATATATATATATATATATATATATATATATATATAGACTGACCTGTTGGTGCACGCTATTAAATGGGAATGATTTATGTCACAGACAGGGGCGGACTGACCATTTGGAAACTCGGGCACTGCCCGAGGGCACGGCGTCAGTAGGGGGCCCCATGAGATGCCCCGGTACCTTTTTCATAGGCTATTTTGAGTTTGGGCAAGGACACAGGGGCCCCATGATCCCCTATTGCCCGGGGGCCCCATGAGTTGTCAGTCCGCCCCTGGTCACACATATACATACACACCTATATATACTCCTTAAGACCTGGCCTATTAGCACAGCCTACACACATTTCCAATGCAGAGTCTTTTGGCTCAATGATCACTATTATTATTGTCAGTATCATTAATTTTATCGTTTGCAATTCCTAAAGCAGTTTTTTTGGCTCAGTTAGTACACCTTTCTAATGCAGATTTTTTTGGCTCAATGATCACTATTATTATCGTCGGTAACATCATTATTATTATGCTTATTGTGATTACTTTGATTGCGATCATTAGCTCTTGATATATACTTTCTTTTTATAACATTTTATATAGGGATTACCTGTAAATGGTTAGCACTTCAACCTGGCAGTACTAGGGTCGTTGGTTTGAATCCCAACCACGGCACCACTTGCCTGCAGTTTGCATGTTCTCCCTGTGCCTGCGTGGGTTTCCTCCGGGTACTCCAGTTTCCTCGCACACTCCAACGACATGCTGGCAGGTTAATTGGCTCCTGTCTAAATTGGCCTTATTATGTGTATGTATGAATGTGAGGGTAGGGACCTTAGATTGTACACCACTTAAACGTTAGGGACTGATGTGAATGTACAATATATGTGTAAAATGACGGCACTATATAAGTACCTATAATAAATAAATTTATACATTTTGCACTTGTGCAATAGCCCTGAAGAAGGGAGAGTCCTTTCTCATGAAATGCATTCACTTGATGTACTTGTTACCATTCTCAATAAATGCCTCTTAATCTAACATCAAACTTGCATTCTTTTGGACGTTGGGCACTCCTTTCCTATTGTTCCAAGCCTACGTGTGGAAATGACCTTAAGGCTGTACCAGAAAGGCGGCAGGCCAAAATCTAAGATGATTTACCGCCAGTATCTACCATTGGGCACAACCTACTGGAAGGATGTCTCCCTACCCACTTACATAGTAACCCACTTACGACCAGTGAATGATCCAGTTAGTCCAGTGAGGTCTTCAGCACAAACAAGATACTTTGCGAAGCCAGCAGCATGACACATTCTTTTTTTTTTTTAAGGCGATTGTTTGGTGGGCTTTATGATCACCACTTTTTACTGACCATCTTACCCCACTTATTTTTTACCTGCAGTTTCCAGAAAGACCTGAAAATTATTTCAAGGGCTCCTCTGGGGTAAAAAGGGTTGAGAAAGGCTGCTCTAGAATAATTCTACTCTCAGTTTAATCTTTGATTTGTGTTGCCAAATGTTGGTACTCTTATAGTTAAAAGGACCAAACTATGTACATGTATCCAAAGGTGTGGTGTGGCTTACACATATATCTACAATCATTATGCTCACTGGCAGTAAAAGACAGCAATATCCAGTTAACTTCAGACTTCTTAAAACAATAAAATTTAGCTGGTGAACTTGTCAGCATATCCGTCACTACTGGAAGGATATTTTTGGTCTATGTAACCAAATTATGGGTATGATATGGCCAGAGACTCTAGAGTTCTGTTCTCCACATTCCAAGATTCCTCCTCTCTGCAGGTAGGGCACTGTTCCCCAGGCACTGAAGATCGATGACTATTCCACGTCAGGGAGTGGGTTAATGAACAAATGTATGGGATATTTTCGGCCTATGTAACTGAATTATGGGTATGACATGGCTGAAGACTTCAGCGATAGCTCTAATCTCAACATTCCCAGGTTCCATTAAAGTAATAAAGAAAGGTCTTCCATGATTCCTCCTCTCTGCAGGTAGGGAACTGTTCCCCAAACACTGAAGATCAACGACTATTCCACATCTCAGGGAGTGGGTCAATGAACTAAATCAAGTACAAGTATGACAAGGCCAGAGACTCCAGAGATAGCTCTGCTCTCCACATTTCGAGATTCCCTTAAAGTAGTGAAGAAAGGTCTATGATTTCCCCTCTCTGCATGTAGTGCATGGTTCCCCAGACACTGGATATCAATGACTATTCCACCTGTCAGAGTGGATCAATTAACTAAATACTGGATATTTTCAGTCTATGCAACTGAATTACCAGTATTACATTGCCAGAGACTCAAGAGATGCCTCTCCATAATCCCAGGACCCCTTAAAGTAACGAAGAAAGGTCTTCTACAATTCCTCTTCTCTGCAGGTAGGGCATTGATTAGAAACTGGAGATAGTTTACTCCATGATGTATGGATGTCATGACAAGAAGTGGGCCAATGGACTCAATCATATTATGACAAGAGAGGAATTAACTGTTCGCATACATGATCGATACCAAAGATTTATTGCAAAATGAGGCACCTGGATTGAATTCTAACTCTTTTCTCCAATCTTTCCATTGACCTAATTTCTTGGCATCATGGTACTTGTAACCATAGAATTTACCTGGCTGGATTCCTCAACCTCACTTCCCCCTATCCTCTCTATTGCTCCCTGGATCTTACCCCACTGTCTAGGTGCGGTGGCCAAGATGACTGCCTCCCAATTACTGTATATGTAGAATAATGACTGTCATTGCCATTGGTCCATTACTACAACATCAGCCAACTTCATAGTACATTGTTCTTGGTTTACTTTGCTTTTACTTTGCATCCTGTAATGTACTTATTTCATAAATCTTGAAAAAAAACTTTTCTTTCCAATAAATTTTCTATTGAGTTATGCAAACGTTGAAGGGGCAAACACAACAATGCTCAATTGCAGAAATGAGTATCGTGTGAAAACTGAGAACATGAGATGGAATAAGGAAATATACACAAGACAACCAACATCATATTTTCTTGCATAGGTATACCCAGGACGTGACTAGAAGGGTATCAGTATCAGGGCGATAGGGAGTACCATGGACCCCTTTGTCCACAAATCTTTTTGGGCAAAATTTTTTTTTTGCATATGAAGCATTTGAAAGGAGAAGCCTGCCTATTTCCCATATGTACTTTTTGTTTGCCATGTTAAAAAAAATTAATTACACTGAAAAAAAAAAGTTAAAAAAATGAAATAGATTTTTTTTTACACTAACAAATCTATGGCGGTCAAATCTGCTAATACACTTTAGTTATTAGATTTTGATGTTTTTTGTTCAAGGAAGCCAAATCTGTACTATTCTGTTCTCTCTGTAGAAGGCGCTGAAGACAGAGAAAAACGAACTCAAGTGGAATCCTCACTTTCCATTCTTCAATCTTGTGATTTTATGTTTTATTGGATTTAAAGGCCTGATATGAACTCTAATTCTATCGTACCATGACCTAGATCCTCTGATGCTTTGATGATTACAAATATCTATTATACGAGCGTGTCATGTGTCCCTGCATGGATAATTATGTAAAAATGATCATAAATGGCTATCAAAATGTAATTTCTAACTCACATGTATAATAGACAAAGCACTCTCTGCCCAAACTCTTCGGGTCCTTTCAGATCTATGGGTGTGCGTAGAGGTACATTTTTGTAGCCTTAGGCAAGTGCGTTTCTAATGTGTTTTAAAACTGGTATTCGGAGTGGAGGGAGTTAGCAGCCGATAATCAAAACTGTTTAATACTGGTTGCCAATATGATTAGTGCATTTTGATGCATTGCAATTGACTTCTATTATTTTGCTTTAAACCTACGGTGCATAAAAATTAAACGAAAAAAAAAAATGCACATGAACACACATAAATAAGTGCACTTAGGGTATGTCATAGTCCCCTCCCAAAGATAAAGCATCTATCCCTGACCCCCCCGGGGACAAGACTCCTGACAGGGGTAAGGCACACTCAGGTCCACCTAGCCAAAAGGCCCGGCTGACCATTCCCCTTATGATCGGCCAAAGCTGGCCAAGGAGAACTAGGTGGCAGGGTTTCTCAAAAAAGAAAAGACCCCCTTAAGGCAAGGGAGGATGGAACCTAATGACCATACATCCTCCCCCGTGCACTTCATGGTGGGCCTGAAGACCTGCACCCTTCAATGCTGAGTGAAAAGGAAACACATATTGCATTGCCATTGATTTTTATGAGCCTCTTAATGCACTAAAATACAGAAAAAAAAAATGTACGTTGCTCTTTTTTAAACTGCGCTGAGATGGGAACAAACACAATCTTTATTATAGGCAACCACAACATTTTAGAGTGGGGGGGGTCTCCAAACTTTCTAAAAAAAAGGCCAGTTTACGGTCTAACTTTAGGAGGGCCAGACTGTGGCCATTGGGAGTAGAAAATGTTCCGGCATCATTGGGAGTAAACAGTGACCCATGTTGGGTGTCATTGGAAGGAATTGTGCCCCATTGCTGGTGTCATAAGGAGGAATTGTCTCCATCGATGTCATTGGGAGGAATTGTGTCCCTTTGTTGATGTCAATGGGGGGGGGGGGGGGAATTATGCCCAATTGCTTGTGTCAGTGAATAAAATATTGTCCCAAGGGCCAGATAAAAGCAAACAAAGGGCCACATCTGGCCCCCGGGCAGCAGTTTGGAAACTACTGTTTTAGAGCAAGGGTGCTCAACCTTTTGAAGAGTGTTGCACATGACCAGTTACCAAGTCATTTAAGTGGCTCTCAAAGAAATGAATTGGTACAGGATTTCAAATAGCATAATCAACATTTTCCTTGTGCAGCCGCTAAATGCCAGTGGAAGGGAGAGGAGGAGAAGCCAGCTTTCAGCGGTTGTAGGAGGAAAATGGAGAGAATCTGTTCCAGTATATGCCGCCCCCACCACCCCTCCTGTCCATGTGTAAAACAAAAAGGAGCGTAGGGCGGGATCGCCACTGCGACTCCTGATGCTACATCAGTGGTTTGTGGTGAATGGTAAAAAGACATCTCAACAAAGGGGTTTTACCGCCCTCCCCCCCAAAGCGCAAATGTAAACAAGCTCTTACAGTCCTAAGCAGGGGTGGACTGACCATTTTGAAGCTCGGGCACTGGCCGAGGGCCCAGGGTCAGTTGGGGGCCCCATGAGATGCCCCTGGTACCTTTTTCATAGGCTTTTTTGAGTTTGGGCAAGGACACAGGGGCCCCATGAACCCCCATTGCCCGGGGGCCCCATGAGTCGTCAGTCCGCCCCTGGTCCTAAGCCCCCCATAAGGCTGCTTTCACACTGGTGCTCTGAGCAATGCACCTGCAGGTTAGCTGCACTTTGCCATAGACTTCTGTTATATCTCCTACATTCAGTTTGAGGGCCACATCAGAGGGCTCCATGGGCCACTGGTTGAGCACCCGTTTTAGAGCATCAGGACAAATGTGAATACCCCCTTAAAAATTCTTCCTTGCTAGCACTGAAAAGTCAGAAAAGGCAACTCTGACATTTCTATTTAATTACTGGTATACCTGAAGCTTTATGCATTTACTCAAAAAGCTTTATGTATTGTTTTACCTGTCATCCCATGAAGGGAATACTTTTGATTGGGGAACCTTGATGTACTACAGCAAGGGATTCCCAGCTCTCACAGACTCCCTTAAAACCTGTGTTGCACTGTTGCTTACAATACATGGTGTCCTGGAGCTTGACCAGGATTCAATGGTTACCTATAAAGATCAACTGTATCTTCTAGTTTGTGGGGAAATACCAGATATCACCAGCAGATGGCACTGTAAACAAGTCCTGTCATTGCAGTTCCCTGTCTCCTAAAGTCTGGCTGCTGAGAAGGGAAATAACTGTTCAGTTATAATCGATAATTTGCTTTTAATGTAACCTCTTGTCCCCTCAAAGGTTTTACATTTTGATCTGGCAGCTACTGCTGTGGAGATTGGAGCAAGTATGTGCACAGGGAAAAAAATGGCAGCTGGAGAACACACTAAGCTGAGCCAACCATGCACACTGCAGCTCGCAGAACACCCAGGAGAGAAGCAAAATAAAGCAGAGTAGACTGAAGGGTATTCATAAAGGCAGGTAAATGCAACAATGACATATCTAAGGGAGCTGGTTTTTTTTTTTTTTAATTTCTGCTTATCCAGTCATGAGATTTACACAACTCTGTCTGGCAGGGCTCTAAACCCGATTTTTCTCTGCTGCAGTTAACTGAAATGTACAAATCTTGTCCTTCCCCCAGCCTGTGACTGGACAGTAAAGTGAGCAGCAGCAAATTGACGAGCTCATCTCTCTGACACTCTGATCGCTCCTTCTATCAGCATGCTCTTGGTTAGCCCATGATCACTGCAGCACAACTGTTGGGCTGCTCCCTCTGCCAGTCCGAGCCTTGCTGTGCAAGGGACTGCAAGAGGCCGATACCTACGTAGATTTAGTGGCTTACATTAGAAGCATTTAAAAATACACTGATCTTTTGATTATTTTGAAGTCAGCCTGGAGCAGGGGCGGACCGACAACTCATGGGGCCCCCGGGCAATAGGGGATCATGGGGCCCCTGTGTCCTTGCCAAAACTCAAAAAAGCCTATGAAAAAAAAGTACCAGGGGCATCTCATGGGGCCCCCTACTGACCCCGGGCCCTCGGGCAGTGCCCGAGTTTCCAAATCGTCAGTCCGCCCCTGGCCTGGAGTTCATTTTTAAGGCTCACCATGTATGTTACAATCTAAGCATGCAATCTCTGTACAATCATCTTTAGATCTACTAATAACTATGCATTGTATGGACCTATCTAAACCATTTGATCTGCATACAATAGGGCAGGCCCTTTCACTACATACTCTGTGCAAATTGCACAATCACATTGTAACATTTGTGTGGTGCTTTAAGTCCTGCCAAAGTGATAGAACAATCAGGTAAAATTGAAAATAAAGAATACCGTAACAAAATTTAAAGCAATAAAAAAAAAAAAAAAAAGCAGGATGTTTGTACTTTCTGTAACATCCTTTTTTTTTTTAGTTCATTAAAGGACACAGGACTCAAGGAACCAAATCCTCCTGTAGGTGGCAGTATAAGCTAATGGTGTCAAAATAACAGAGTCCTGTGTCCCTGGAATTCCAGGCATGGATATCTTTACATAGTACAATGGTCCAGCTTGGACCAATGTAACTCTGAAGATACCAAATCTGTGGGATCCCTCTAGAAGCTGAAATTCACTATAGTAGACACCATTACCCGCTGCCCTATAATAGTACTGCTGCAGGCTGTGCAAAATCACGTATATATACACGTGATTCACATTAACAGGTAGGGAGCCTGTGCACGTGCCACCCTACCCACACCACCATTGGCGACTACGGATGTTAATCACAAAGTCTTGGCCCCACCAACACTCGGCAATCGCAGAGTAAAAAAAGAGAGGAGAGACCTCTGTGTAAACACAGGTCTCTCTCCTGCCAGTAAGAACATGCGGCTGTGTATTTCTCTGCACAGCAGCAGGTCTCCCTAGTAAAACACACACAGCACATTATGTAAAACAGCACACAGTTAACCCTTTGATCGTCCCAGATGTTAACCCCTTCCTGCCCAGTGCCATTAGTACAGTGTCAGTGCTTTTTATTAGCACTGATCACTAATTGTGTCACTGGGGATGTCAGTGGCAGTTAGTCAGTTCCCCCCCAGTGTCAGAGTGCCCGCTGCAGTCCCACTATAAGTCGCTGATTGCTGCCATTATTAGTAAATAAAAAAAAAAAAATTCCAGTATATATAATCGCCATTTGTAAACACTATCTTTCACGTAAACCAATTGATTTACATGTATTGGGATTTTTTTTTTATTTAATTTTTTTTTTTTTTTTTTTTTTTTAGGAAAGACATGTAGCAGAATACATTTTGGCCAAAATGTATGAAGAAATGGGTTTTAAATTTTTATTGGATATGTTTTATAGCAAAAAGTAAAAAATATTGTTTTTTTTTTTTCTTCAAAATTGGTCTTTATTTATAGAGCAAAATATTAAAAAAAAAAAAAAAAATAAAATATGCAGAGGTGATCAAATACCACCGAAAGAAAGCTCTATTTGTGAGGGGGGGGGGGGGGGACAAATTTAATTTCTGTACAGCATTGGATGACCACACAATTGTCAGTTAAAGTAACACAGCGGCGAATCGCAAAAAATGGCCTGGTTAGGAAGGAGGGTAAATGCTCTGGAGGGCAAGTGGTTACTCCAGTGATCTGAACTAGCTTCTGGGTCCTGTGCCGAGCAAGTGCCCAATTGTACTGTGAACACAGGAGGCCAGTTGTTGGGGACAGGTGCCATTCAGATAATGCTTAACAAATGCATTCTGTTCTGATTGGATGAGGTGGAAAGGCAGAATGGTGATGTCACTTCCCACCTCATCCAATCAGGGAATGCTTTGCTTTCATTGGGAAGATGCAAAGTCATCTCTAAATGGCAGCTACAACCTCCTATGTTTACAATGCAGTAGGGCAGCAGCTTGGCACAGGACCCAGAAGCTAGTGGAGATCACTAGAGTAGCGGTGTTTACTACTAAGATTACCAGTTTCTAGAGCAGTCATTTCCAACCAGGTTTCCTCCAGAGGGCCCAGGGGCTAAAGGAGATCACTGGAGTAGTGGTGTCTACTACTGTGATTTACAGCTTCTAGAGCAACCATTCTCAACCAGGTTTCCTCCAGAGATTGTTAGGGGTTCCTTGAGCTTTGGCTGATTGATCTCCCATCTGATGGTAGTTCCTGGACCAACACCATTGGACAAAGCCAGCAGCATGGCACCTTTATTATCTTTTTACTTATCTGTCCAGATAGCATTCTTCCTACTGACCACCAATGGAAGAGGCATTTTTGCCATTACATTGCAATATCTTGTTCCGCTAATTTGCGGTTTCGTATATTAAGGATGTGGTTTGGCGGAAGCCTAAATTTGGTAGTGGGGATCACTGGATTAGTGGTGTCTATTACAGTGATTCTCAGCTTCTAGAGCATCCTTTCTCAAGCAGGGTTCCATGGAACCCTGGGGTTTCTCCAGAGGTCACTAGGGGTTCCTTCTGATGAATAACTGATGCCAATGAGCTTTTTTAGCTGTCTATATGGGGGGATTCTTCATACCAACGCTAAAAAGGTAAGTAGCATTCTTCCTTTTGACCTTTACCCTAATGTACCATGAACTGTAGATATATTAAGAAATAGCAAGAGTTCCGAGACCAAGCTATTTCAGTGGTTCCTCCATGTTAAAAATGTTGAGAAAAGGCTGTTCTAGAGCAACCATTCCCAGTCTGGGTTCCTCCAGAGATTGCTAGGGGTTCCTTGAGCTGTGGCTGATTGACCTCCCATATGATTGTGTGTACATGGTTCCAGGACCATCACCACTTGGCAAAGTGAGCAGCATGGCACCACTGTTATTTTTTTAGCTATCTGTATGGACGGCATTCTTCCTATTGACCACCAATTGAAAAAGGCATTTTTGCCAATACTATCCAATGAACTGGTTTTACTAATGGTTCCCTCTGAAATTTCTATTAGGGTTTTTTTTGGAAGTAAAAGTTTGAGAAAGGCTGCTCTAGCAGGATCCCAAAGGTATGATATATACAGGGGTTGGAAAAAATTATTGGATGACAATTTTGTTCTTTTACTTGGTGTTTCCATAAGGTGTTGGACCACCTTTGTCATTTTCCAGGAGAATTCATTCTGTCTTGGATGCCAAATAGAAGTCTTGGATGGTCAATAATGGAATCAGATACCACTCCTCATACAAAAATCGATCCAGTTCTCTCAGAGATGCTGTAGAGCCCAAACCTTGTTTTCCAAAACTGACCATAGTGGCTCTATAATATTGAGGTACGGTAACTGCAGCACCCAGGGAAGGTGCAAGACTTCATCTGCATGCTTGCCAAACCATAATTTGACAACACCAGCTGTGTGAATCGGAGCATTATAGTCTTGGTAAATGGTGCGGTCTTTAGAAAACAATGCCTGCACCATGGGGTGCACATGGTTGGACAAAATGCGTATATAGTCGCTGGCAGTGACTGTACCTTTCAAGGCAACAACGGGGCCTGCAGAATACCAAGATATGGCTGACCAAACCATGATTATGCGTAAGCTTGGGATGGTGTCTGCCACACGTAAACATGTCTGATGGTTGGGAACAGTGAACTCGATTCATCACACCATATTAAAGTCTTCCATTGATCGATAGTCCACGATTTATGGGTGTTGCACCACTCTGTCCTCTTCTGTGCATTAATATCGGTCACTAATGGTTTGGCAATTGCAGCTTACCCATGAATGTTTTGCCTACAAGAGTTCCCTTTGCACAGTTTATGGGGACAGGGGCTTTGGAAGACTGAGATTGAGCTCTGCAGTCACTTTTGCAGCAGTTATTTTCTTATTCTGGGTCACAATCCTGCGCAATGTCCTTTTGTCTCTTTCGGTCAGTTGACCATGCTTATCAGACGATGTTTTCCTGGAAGCTGTATTTGCCGTCATAACCTTTGATACTGTACCTCAAGACACCCCAAATAAACTGGTAACTTCAGTCACAGAAGCTCCTACTAAGCGGGCACCAACAATTTGCCCTCTTTGAAGCTCAGTAAGCCCTGACATGATCTGTATTAATAGCAGCACACACAGCGAATGATGAAAGTGAGCCTTCCCACCTGCTAGCTAGATGTCATCACACAGCGGCAGCAAAAGAATGTTGCATCATTTCCGCTTTCAACGCGAAACGTCGTCACTTTCACACTTGCGAATCATGTAGTGTTTCCGTATTTTTGTCCAACCCCTGTACATAGTTGAGTTAGTCCAGCTTGAAATAATGTAACTATGTAAAAATTATCCATATCTGGAATTCTTTAATGAACTATAATAAATATGTAAAACAAGATGTACAGGTACAGGGTGAGGCATCTAAGGACAATGCTTTTGTTATTTATTACAGGTACTTATATCGCAACGTCAATTTACATATATATTGTACATTCACATCAGTCCCTAACTCTCAAGGGGTGTACAATCTACGGTCCCTAACTCACATTCATACATAAACATACTAGGGACAATTTAGACAGGAGCCAATTAACCTACCAGCATGTCTTTGGAGTGTAGGAGGAAACCGGACCACCCGGAGGAAACCCACGCAGGCACAGGGAGAACATGCAAACTCCAGGCAGGAGGTGCCATGGCTGGGATTCGAACCAACGACCCTAGTACTGCCAGATGGGAGTGCTAACCACTTAGCCACTGTGCTGCCTCTTTAAAAGGAGTTTCACGTTGAGTCACTAAATACATGGTTTCCCTTTAAATGTCTTCATGGGAAAAGACGCACTGTTTACTTAACTTCTGCTGGCGAGCTGCAGTGATATCACAGGGTCAGCAGTGCATAATGAGGAAGAAAACGCATTATTGCTCAATCCCTCTGCTACTGTTACCAGTTTAGTGCTTTACAATATGCACAGGAGCTGCCTGCCCTGCGTATCGCTGAAGCCATGACTTTTCACATACCTAGCTTCTCCTTTATGACTTTGTCTGATCACGATGGATTCTTCAACATCCTGACGCAGCAGGTTTAGCGATCCATGACACAAATATAGAAGCTGTCATCTTTACCATATGACAGTCCCCTTCTGTGCAGTGCCTGGGGCAGATCCACCCAAATGACCCCACTCTACAAGGTACAGAACACTCAACTCCTCTCTACCAACTCCTGCAAAGTGCCTGTTCAAGTGTCAGGTGATTTACATCAGACAGGTCAAGAGATTAAACCTGACAGAGGTTCTAACACTACCTTGTTCTATAGAATTGTTTTTTATTGCGGTTCTGACAGCTATCAAATGGATGGGAAGTGGAGGATCTTCCAAACAGAGATTCAGAGAGCACTTAAGATGGACCTTCACCTTCAATACACACTTCTATATTCCCCACCTTCTCCCACCTCCCTCTCATGTTTGAATATTTTTTTCTTTTTGTAACTTTAATTTTTTTTTTTTTTTATGTTGAAACTCAGCACTTTGATCTTTCTCAATGGGCCGCAGGGTTTTAGGTCCCGGAAGAATCCCGCTACACATCTGTGCATGCATGGGTTTTCTGCGCACGTGCAAAAACAGCCAACATGAAGATTCCAATGGTATGGGTTTCCCACAGATTGGAGCTCTGCAAGGACCTAAAGGCAGAGTAAAAATGATCCGGAGCGGGAGGGGGCTAAGAGACCACGGTCAAAGGGGACCTCAGTTCCCCTTTGGCCAGGGGTGCTCAACTGACGTTCTAGGCCAGGAGTGCTCAACATGTGGCCCTTGGAGCCCTCTGATGTGGTCCCTCAACCTCAACTCAGGAAAGTGCACTTCTATCCTGCAGGTTTGGTGCGCTTTCTGAAAGTGCACCAAACTCCTGAATGCAGGATCTTGGGGGAGCTTTCAGAAAGCCCACCAAACCTGCAGGATATAATAAAAGTCTATGATAAAGTGCAGCTAACCCTTGGAAAAGCTGCACTGCACTGAATGCAGGGGTTTTGGAGCGCAAGTAACCCGCAGGTACACTGCGAGGCATCAGCAATGCCAGTAAACTGCAGGGCATCAACATGAAAGCAGCCGTGTAGGGAGTTCAGGACAGTAAGGACTCATTTGCGGTTTGGGGGATGGTAAAACCTCATAGTTGTTACATGTTTTTGCCACACACCTCAAACCACTGGTCTAGCATCAGGAGTTGCAATAGTAACCCCACTGCCACATTCTGTTTTACACTTGGACAGGAGAGGCGGTGGGGGCAGCATATACAGGAACTGATCCTCTCAATTTTCCTCCTCCAACTGCTGAAAGCCAGCTTCCCCTCTCCTTCTCCTCCAGCATTCTGCAGGAGGAAAAAATGTTCATTATGCTAGTCAAAATAAAAAAAAAAATTTAAATTCTGAACCAATTTCATTTAATTGTGGCCCGCGACCGGTTACCAAATCACTTATGTGGCCCTCGTTCTTCAAAAAAGATTGAGCAACCCCATTTTAAGCCAACTAAAAAAAACAAAACAAAAAAAAACATATACAGTAGAAAAAAGTTTATTTTCTGGCACTAGCCCTACTCTTCTCCCGCTCTGGCACCCAGAAGTGCTTTGCGCGGTTTGCAGCAATTTGGGATTGCGGGAATGATCTGCCCAAGATCCCAACTCACAAGATGTGAATGGGGCCTAACATGATTTTCACTTTAACCCCAAAAAAAATGTATCCTTTAGTATCACTTTAACAAGCCTTGGTCAATGGCTGTTAAAAGTGGTTGTAAACCCTTACCTATATCCAGTGAAGTGATTGGACTCGGATGCACAGATTAAACAAATCCTCCTACATAAGTTGTACCTGTTTATCTACGGCCATCTGTCCCCCTACATCCATTAAAAGTGCAGAATTTACACAGGATCTCTCAGCTCTGAAAAGCAGGGGGCGGGGAGCTGATGTTACACTCAGTGAGGAGAGCTCCGAGAACTGATTGGAGGGGAGGGACACCCCCCCCCCCCCCTTCACAACACACAGGAACAGAGTTGAGACTGTCAATCACAGACTGTGCCCTCCATTTTTTTCCTGTCAGAAGTGACTCATGCGGATAGCAGATAAACAAGGCAGACAGAAATGACAGCCCTGGTTCACATCTAATGAAGTCGCATCTAATGTATTTCTATGGCACTGTCCTAATCAGTGCAATTTGAGGTAGCACCATTTCAAAAAAACAGTCCCTGCACAATTTTTTTCTGATTTCATTGCAACTTGCATTGACTTCTGTTAAATGAAGTCGCAATTAAATCAGGGAGGTACAAATCTCACTGATCTGCGGTTTTGAAATTTCAAGCGCAGATCAATGCACTGGTGTGAACTGGCCCTTAGTGCTCTGCACTGAGACAAGTACACACTATAGAGGCATATGCTTTGTTCATATTTCACATCTGAGGTTTACAACCACTTTAACTCTAACCACTGCAAATCCTAAAGTGAAGAACACATTGAAAATGGTTGTTGTCAATGCACAAGGGAAAAAAAACCACCACACACCTCTACACACGATCTTAAGGCTGCATGCACATGGGGTGTTTTCATAACACCGGTAATGTTAGCTGTGTAAAGTCATGTTAAAAATGTGAGTTTTTTTGGTTTTCTTTAGTGTTTTTGCATTAGCATTTAGCGGCGTTTTGCCACATTTGCATTTTTAGTGGGTTTTTTGGGTCAAAAAAAGTCCAAAAACGCCGGTTTGCTGTGTTTTACCACGTTTTTCAGCATTAGAGCGTTTTTACAGCTAAAAAAACACCTCTACAAACCCACTAGTGCTGGGTTTTTTTTTCCAGCCAAAAAACATTGATTATAGTCTATTTGTGCATGGACACATAGGATAAAATGCTGGGGGGTTTACTGGCTGTAGGAATAAACATCAAAAGCCAAAAACAGCCACTGTAAAAACGTCCCGTGTGCATGAGGACTAACGGGCACTAAGCAGTCCGAGCTTTGCAAGTAATGCCCAATAAAAACTGCAGTACAAATACCGATCCATTTACGGCCATGCTTAGAACTCACCGCCAAGACACAGGCGACCCAAATCCGGTATCAGGTTGTAGCTGACCTTCACATATGGGTCCTGATCTCTCCGATAGTGTCCGTGGAAAAGTAAAAGCCTGTTCTATGAAGTAATCCCTTTTGTTCCTTACAGGAGTACAGTAAACAAGTCAAGAGGTTCAATGATTTTTATCTGTTATGTTTGTCAAATAATCTGAAGTAGTGGAGGAAACTGCACTAATAATAATGACTAGGAATGAAAAATGGTATAAGTGTGCAAATAAAGGCTGAAGTGAAAAATATTGGCAGAGAAAAGCTTTATGATTTTGGCAGAAGATTCTGTTTACGATGAAACAATCGCTACTTTGGCCCCACCACCATCCCATATATTTCCACCACAGCACAGAATGGGCCAAGTGTAGGCCAGGATGTGTAAGGAGAACAAGATGGCTGCCCCTGTGTACTGTGGATGTACAACTCAAGGTCTTCCCATAATTATACAATTTTCATCAACCCGCTTAACCTCCCTGGCGGTATGATTATTTCAGATTTTTGGTGCTGAAAGCGGTACCATTATTTTACATGGAAATATGTATTTTTTTTTTATTGTAGGCCTGTAATTTTTAGGAATAACTCACTGAAATCTGTCCGAACAAGAGTCTAGTAAACATTCCGGGTATGATAAAACTTGAAACACGAAATCATAAATTATAAATAAATAATCATAAAAAATAATATAATAATAAAATTTAATTCAATAATATAATCAAACCAAAAACACTGAAATTAAAAAATATAGCGCCAAGTTCGCACATCGCTGAGCAAAGTCGCAAAATTGTTTTCAGTGTCTGATGAGGAATTTCCCCCACGAATCATTATCACTCAATTCTGCAAGTGGTTCTGATTTACTATCGCTGTTCTCTAGCCGGTCTAAAACCGATTTTGACCTAAAGGGACGCTTTTTGGATGCTATGGACTTTTCTAAGTTTCCAGGCAGAAAGAACAGTAAAAAGGCAGGCAGGGCGCAGGACAAAGCACTCGGGACAAAATGTATGTGAAATGGTTTGAAACAGCAATGTTTTACTATGTAAAATTAGTTTACAAAAAAATGACTTTTTAAATTTTTAAATTTGCCGCCGGTTCCAGCACCCGACGTCACAGGGACCGGAACACGGAAGCCGGCATCAGCCAGAGGAGATGGCCGGGGACGCTGCAGGGGACACATCGCGGGAGCAAATGACAAGGTAAGCGCTGCAGGGACTCCCTGAGCAACGCCGCATGGTAAGCCTGAGTGTAGCTCGGGGTTACCGCTTTTGGTACTGAAATTTTACCCCGAGCTACACTCGGGAATACCGCCAGGGAGGTTAAATAAAACTGATATCCATCCTCTCTTTGTCACTAATAGGAACATCTACAAAGTGTTACAGTTATCTCCAGAACAGGAGGTGAAGGAAAATCTTCCAATGGGGACACCAGTTTCGGTAACGAGGGAATTTATCACAGCTTCCTTTTTTGAAAGGATGAAGTGAAGGGAAATCCCCCCCAATCAAAAAAAAACAAAAACAAAAAAAAGCTGACAAGAGTTTTAACTAGCATTGCATCAATACAGGTATTGTCTATACTAAGCATTTGCACAAGTACTTTTACTCATGCAAATGCTCCGATACTAAAACCGATATCTTGTGAGATATGAGTATCTGTCTTTGTGCTGGGAATGTGCCACACATCGCGCTCCCGACACAAAGACAGGGCCATCGCCATGAGCCCCGAGTCCAGTACTAGAGATTGGGACCTGGCTTCCGTATCACCTTATCACCATGACAGCCTCTGATTGGCTATCATGCTGATCAGTCACTGTGCAGCCCACCTTTGTGTGTGTTTGTTTTTCCTCTGAATGGGAGAGAGATACATTTCAAAAGAGAAAGTAAACAAACATCTTTAAAAAAAATAAATATATATATATTTTTGTAAATCAGTATTTGATCCCCTGCTGATTTGGAATGTTTGCCCACTCACAAAAGCAATGATCACTCTAAAAATCGAATGGTAGGTGTATTGTAACACTGAGAGACATGCATTTCTTTTGAATTTTTTGTTGCTATTCTGTCTAACAAATGATGACTGATTTGCATGTTCATGAGGGAAATAAGAATTTTATTCCCTTCACAAAACATGACTTAGTACTTGGTGGCAAATCCCTTGTTGGCAATCACAGAGGTCAGACATTTCCTGTAGTTGGCCACCAGGTTTGCACACATCTCAGGAGGGATTTTGACCCACTCCTCTTGGCAGATCCTTTCCAAGTCATTAAGGTTTGGTGGCTGACGTTTGGCAACTCGAACTTTCAGCTCCCTCCACAGATTTTCAATCGGATTAAGGTCTGGAGACAGGCTAGGCCACGCCTGGACCTTAATGTGCTTCTTCTTGAGCCACTCCTTTGTTGCCTTGACCGTGTATTTTGGGTCATTGTCATGCTGGAACACCCATCTACGACCCATTTTCAATGCCCTGGCTGAGGGAATAAGGTTCTCACCTAAGATTTGATGGCACATTGCCCCGTCCATCGTCCCTTTGATGCGGTGCAGTTGTCCTTTCCCCTTAGCAGAAAACCCCCCCCCAAAGCAGAATGTTTCCACCACCATGTTGGACAGTTGGGATGGTGTTCTTGGGGTCATAGGCAGCATTCCTCCTCCTCCAAACACGGCGAGTTGAGTTGATGCCAAAGAGCTCGATTTTGGTCTCATCTGACCACAACACTTTCAACCAGTCCTCCTCTGCATCATTCAGATGTTCAGTGGCAAACTTCAGATGGGCCTGGACATGTGCTTTCTTGAGCAGAGGGACCATGCGGGCACTGCAGGATTTCAATCCTTGTCGGCAAAGTTTGTTACCAATTGTTTTCTTGGTGACTGTGGTCCCAGCTATCTGGAGATCATCGACAAGATCCTCACATGTAGTTCTGGGATGAGTCCTCACTGTTCTCTTGATCATTGACACTCCACGAGTTGAGATCTTGCATGGTGCACCAGACCTAGGGAGACTGACAGTTGTTTTGTGTTTCTTCCATTTGCGAATGATTGCACCAACTGTTGTCACCTTCTCACCAAGGTGCTTGGCAATAGTTTTATAGCCCAGTCCAGCCTTGTGTAGGTCTACAATCTTGTCCCTGACATCCTTGGACAGCTCTTTGGTCTTTGCCATGGTGAAGAGTTTGGAATATGATTGTTTGATTGCTCCTGTGGACAGGTGTCTTTTATACAGGTAACAAAATGAGATTAGCAGCACTCCCTTTAAGAGACTGCTGCTAATGTCAGCTTTTTACCTGTATGAAAGACACCTGGTAGCCAGAAATCCTGCTGAATGATAGGGGATCAAATACTTTTTTCCCTCATGAACATGCAAATCAGTGCATAATTTGTTAGAGACAGAATAGCAACAAACCATTCAAAAGAAATGCAGGTCTCAGTGTTACAATACACCTACCATTCGACTTTTAGACTGATCATCTCTTTGTGAGTGGGCAAACATTCAAAATCAGCAGGGGATCAAATACTTATTTCCTTCACTGTGTGTGTGTATGTATGTATATGTATATATATATATATATATATATATATATATATATATATATACATACATACACACACACACACACACACACACATATATATACACATACATACATACATATACACACACACACACAGTATCTCACAGAAGTGAGTCCAGCCCTCACATTTTTGTAAATATTTTATTATATCTTTTCATGTGACAACACTGAAGAAATGACACTTTGCTATAATGTGACGTAGTCAGTGTACAGCTTGTATAACATGTAAATTTGTTGTCCCCTCAAAATAACTCAACACACCGCCATTAATGTCTAAACTGCTGGCAACAAAAGTGAGTATGCCCCTAAGTGACAAGGTCCAAATTGGGCCCAATTAGCCATTTTCCCTCCCCGGTGTCATGTAACTCGTTAGTGTTACAAGGTCTCAGGTGTCAATGGGGAGCAGATGTGTTACATTTGGTGTTATCGCTCTCACTCTCTCATACTGGTCACTGAAGTTCAACATGGCACCTCATGGCAAAGAACTCTCTGAGGATCTGAAAAAAACAATTGTTGCTCTACATAAAGATGGCCTAGGCTATAAGAAGATTGCAAAGACCCTGAAACTGAGCTACAGCATGGTGGCCAAGACCATACAGCGGTTTAATAGGACAGGTTCTACTCAAACAGGCCATGCCATGGTTGACCAAAGAAGTTGAGTGCACTTGCTCAGCGTCATAGCCAGAGGTTGTCTTTGGGAAATAGATGTATGATTGCTGCCAGCATTGCTGCAGAGGTTGAAGGGGTGGGGGGGGTTCAGCCTGTCAGTGCTCAGACCATACGCCGCATACTACATCAAATTGGTCTGCATGGCTGTCGTCCCAGAAGGAAGCCTCTTCTAAAGATGATGCACAAGAAAGCCTGCAAACAGTTTGCTGAAGACAAGCAGACTAAGGTCATGGATTACTGGAACCATGTCCTGTGGTCTGATGACACCAAGATAAACTGATTTGGTTCAGATGGTGTCAAGTGTGTGTGGCGGCAACCAGGTGAGGAGTGCAAAGACAAGTGTGTCTTGCCTACAGTCAAGCATGGTGGTGGGAGTGTCATGGTCTGGGGCTGCATGAGTGCTGCCGGCACGGAGGAGCCAGCGAGGGAACCATGAATGCCAACATGTACTGTGACATACTGAAGTAGAGAATGATCACCTTCCTTCAGAGACTGGGCCACAGGGCAGTATTCCAACATGATAATGACCCCAAACACACCTATAAGCCCACCACTGCATTGCTAAAGAAGCTGAGGGTAAAGGTGATGGACTGGCCAAGCATGTGTCCAGACCTAAACCCTATTGAGCATCTGTGGGGCATCCTCAAATGGAAGGTCTCTAACATCCACCAGTTCCGTGATGTCGTCATTGAGGAGTGGAAGAGGACTCCAGTGGCAACCTGTGAAGCTCTGGTAAACTCCATGCCCAAGAGGGTTAAGGCAGTGCTGGAAAATAATGGTGGCCACACAAAATATTGACACTTTGGGCCCAATTTGGATGCTTTCACTTAGGGGTGGACTCACTTTTGTTGCCAGCAGCTTAGACATTAATGGCTGTGTGTTAAGTTATTTTGAGGGGACAGCAAATTTACATGTTATACAAGCTGTACACTCACTAAGTCACATTATAGCAAAGTGTCATTTCTTCAGTGCTGTTGCATGAAAAGATATAAAATATTTGGTATCACTGTGATCGTCAAGGGCAGAATTTATTTTGTGATGTTATGGTAGTAGCAAGAAATTCAGCTAAAATTTAAAAAAATGATTTATTTTTTTTTACTATTTTGGGCCAGTTTTCTTTTGATAAAAATTTGTCTCGAAAAAAAAAAAAATCCACCTAGATGCACAAAGTATTTCGACTAACACCTGTCAAAGTTGCAAAATTGTGTTCAGGCATTACGATTTGTTTTACCCTTAGTCTCTAAAGGGGTTATTTATTTATAAACCTGTTCTGTGAAATTTGAACTTTCAGGACTTTGCGACAAATAAAATTGTTTTATTTGTTTCATAAGGTCTTGAGACACTAAAAATAAGTATCAGTAATTTGTATTGGCGAGTACTTGAGAAAGTAACGGTACTTATGTTCAGTCTTAAAAAACTGGCATCCGTGAACCCCTAATTTTATGCAGTCCCTACTCAAATCAAACCTAATAAAACAGCTTAGCTAGAAATACAGTTTAAACATGTTACTCTGGCTATTAAGGAAGTCGCTGCATATCTGGCTATTAAGGGAATTGCAGCATATCCATGTGTTATTCTCCAATTTTTATAAATTTTAGTCAAATTTAATGTAATTTTTTCAAATACTTGCAAGTTTATAAACCGACAGTTTACATGTTTTATCATCTGCATAAAATCCTAATTTTACAAACATATACTATGGGGCACATTCATGACACTCAGTTTGCAGAACATGCTGGGCTCAGTGATAAAAAATATGTTGGTATCCTGTATAAAATTTACTAAATCTAGGAGTCAGCAGTGCAAATCAGATGAGATGGATTGCTTCTCATCTTCATATATTAAAAAATGACAGTATACAATCCCTAAAGTCGTCTTCTGCAAATTGGGATAACCTACTTTAGATTTGTTACCTGTACCTAAATACGTGGCATAAAAAAAAAAAAAAAAAAAAAATTATATATATATATATATATATATATATAATAATTCTTGTTTTACATGGTAAAAAAATATTTAGCTATTCCCCTTCTATGTAATGTTGAAGAGGGGGCTGGGGAGTTAGGTTTACGATAATTAACCCTGCCTGTGCTGTGCTGGCAGATCGCATTGCTTTTTTCCACAAAGGGTTAAATATCTGAAGTCTTGGATGGTACAGTGTATTTTACTGTACTTTTTAAACCAATCTGTCCCTAAAACCTGTCCCTTAATTGCACATTACAAGCTATTCTGAACAAAACAAGCTCCCAATAGCGTCCTATATAATCTTGCTACCAGAATGGAAATCAATCTCTCGCTCTATATATATATATATATATATATATATATATATATATATATATATATATATATATATATATTTTTTTTTTATTATTTGTACATATGCTGGGTAAATGGGCACACATAATAGTGGTGGTGGGGTTCTCAAATTTGACTACAAAAGTATAAATACACTTGAATCCTTTGTCTTACAACTAGTCACATAATAAGCGGGGTCCTTCTTGTCCAGCATTGGCGTTCCTTAATGCTGCACAGCTTGATGCTTCTATAGTATGGTGTGACCACTGATGTGTGCAGCAGTACTGCAAGCCCAGGCCGGTATGAGGATTCGCATACACGGATTGTATCCGACACCCAGATTGATTCAACCCACTTCCTATTAGACTGTCACATTCAACCCGGAACAGACTATGCTGGATCCACTAGTACTGGATGACGGAACACACTGGGGTGGATTTACTAAAGGCAATCGCACTGAGCACTTCGCAAGTTGCTTCAGAGCTTCATAAATGAGGGGACGCTCTGCTGACTTCCATAATCCAATCATGTGCAAGCAAAAATGCTGTTTTTTGTTTTCCTTGTATGGGATTGGGTATTCTTTGCAAAGTGAAGCTTCATCTCATTTACTAAGCTCTGGAGCAATTGCACTTGCAAAGTTCACACTCTATTTGCCTTTGGTAAATCCACACAGTTCACGATACTTCATCTATGAATGAACACAGTGAGTGGTGACATTTACTGGACCTTTCCCCCACTCTCCATCCAAAAGGATCCTATTGTGCGTTTGCAGCTGCCGGTGGGAAGTCGGCAACACTGGGCGTGGGGGCACACAGGAGGGCCTGAGCAGCAGGGGGAAAGTGTATGGTGCAAAGGGAGGGTGATGGGTGCATTGGGGGGGCATTTACAGGAATCGATCCCCTGTATGGCTCTCTCTGCAGCAGCTGAAAGCCAGCAGGAAGAGGAGGAGCAGAAGCCAACTTTTAGCTGCTGTAGAGAGCCATACAACGGATTAGATCCAAAAATTGCCTCCCACCCCCCTCCGTGCCAATCACCCTCCCTGCCCATATCTGATTCCCCCAGCTGCCTGGGAACCCCTGCAGGCTCGGGCCCCATACAGGAGGACTGGTGTTAGTCCCTCATCCACGGTCCTGGACAGCATTGAAGCTGTACATTATGGTTAAAGCATTTTTTTTTTTTTTTTTTTTTTCACACTTGCTGAGAATTTTTTCCCCAAATTTTATTAGATCCAAAAGTTGCCTCCCACCCCCCTCCATGCCAATCACCCTCCCTGCCCACATCTTGATTCCTCCAGCTGCCTGGGAACCCCTGCAGGCTCGGGCCCCATACAGTAGGACTGGTGTTAGCCCCTTATCCACGGTCCTGGACAGCATTGAAGCTGTGTATTATGGTTAAAGCATTTTTTATTTTTTGCACTTGCTGAGAATTTTTTCCCAAAATTGTATCTTTAGCTTCAAATTCCCTTTAAATGTCTTTTAGATCTGTTAATTTTGGCCATGTAATTGAAGCCATGATAAGGTCAAGATATTATTACATGACCTTGTAGGTCCCTCCCATTCAACACAAATGAAGACACCTAGCCTTGGGCAAAACCCATTTAGAAAAATGCTTTCCTATATAGCAGTTCCATACATCTAACAACCAAAACCATCCTACGATAACCTTGACTTTTGCTGCAACCTGGCCCCTCCATCCAAGGCACATGTACTCAGACTTCCAGGACCTGGGAGAATGGCCGCCTTATGCCTCTCTCAGCAAGACCCAAATGTTTAGCGGTCTTTGATTTGAACCATACTTTGGTCTTATCTGACAGCAAGTCTCTGGGAAGCATCAGAGATAAATAGCTACTGGCTATCTCTGATCTAAATTGTGTGCTTATAATTTGAATCCATTATATTTACTAACCAAATGCAATTAATCTTTTGCAAAGCTGCGACTTGGAAAAATCTGGGACAGATGCTGAACCACAAAGGCCCAATCATGATAATACTTTGAGAAAACATTCATTTCATAAGGTTCACATGCAGAGTGAGTGCTCGACTAACCAGATTCACGTCAGCACAGCCTGTCTCGCTTCCGATTATTTCATATGCTCAGGACATGTTAATAGAGGGATTCGTAATAAGAAAAACAAACCTTGTTCAATCTGACTTTTGTGATAAAAAAAACAAAACACAAAAGTACAAAAAAATAAATGTAGCATTTGCACTACACCCTATCAGATTCAAAAATTATAAAAACACACAAATTACCCAAATTAATACTATATGGCATTTAATGTAATAAAATTATAAGTAGGTTGGTGGTTTATCCAGATACCCCAACCACACCATACCACACCATGAAGGTGGCGGTTATCATACAATTTTTTTATATTAAAATCATTAAAATAAATTAAAATATTTAAATGTAAAAAGATATTTGACTCAATAATGTACAAACTTTTAATATATATTTCATGTAATACTACTAAAAGGCTGGTGGCTTTCTCAGCGACCACCAACCACATCATACCACAACATAAATATTAACCACTTCCCGTCTGGCCCATGTATATAAAAACGGTCGGCCAGGAGCAGTGCAGGAGCGGGTTGCCATTCATAAACGGCGCCCGCATTTTTCAGCCTGTGCGCGCTAGCTGGGAGCACGCAGCACCGCGATCCGGTGCCCGCTGTGTCCGGAGGACACAGAACACCGATCGCTATACGGGACCTCTGTGTGAGGTCCCGATCATGTGATCACTGATTGGCCAATCAGTGATCACATGAATAGTAGTAAGCAACAGGTCACTTCTGACATCATTGCTTACTACTTGTGAAATCTGAATGATCACAGAGGTCACATGGTACAAGGCTATTCACAACAGCCTTGTACCATGTGACAAGCTGTGACCAATTACAGCTCTCACAGTATTTCTCAATGGCTGCAACAATGCAGCCAGAGAGAAGGAGAAATGATTGCTTTTACAGACTTTATGGGTGTAAAAGCAATCAGTGTAAAAAAAAAAAATCACCACCCACAAGTAGTACAGAGTCACTATGGTGACACTGTACTGCTACGGTGACAGTATGTTAAAAAAAAACCCAATAAACCATATAAAAGAATAAAATAAAAATGCAAAAGAATTTTTGAAAAATTATAATTTTTGGTTATAAACTAATTTCGGTTTTTTATTTTACTATAAAGATAGATGAATACATTTTGGCCAAGATTTATGAAGAAAGATCATTTATTTGCAAAATTTTATAAGAAAAAGACTTTTCAAAATTTTTGTTCTTATTCATTTATATAGCAAAAAAAATCCCAGTGGTGAATAAATACCACCAAAATAAAGTTTTATCTGTATCAAAAAAATGCTAAAAAATTCATATGGGTACAGGGTTGCATGACCGCGCAATTGTCATTGTGTGACAGCACTGAAAGCTGAAAATTGGCCTGGACAGGAAGGTGGTAAAAGTGTCCAGACTTGAAGTGGTTAATAAAACACAATGTTTGATATCAAAGTCATTAAAATAAACTTAAATCTAAAAAGATAGTTGACTCAATAGTGCACATGCTTTATATTAAATATCTAATGCAATAAAATTAATAGAATACTTTTACCAGGTCTGTATGTCTATAATAATAGAAATCTGTACATATTGGTACATTTTTCACTGATAAAGCCCATAGAACCAAAACTTTTTGACTTTTGGTTTTGGATTGGCTTGGAAAGAGTAAGTGCATATATGTAATTTTATTGCTAGAAAGATTTCCCCTCACTTCCCGTCACTATGACAGCCGGGAAATTAAAAAAAGAAGTAGTTGTCACTGGGACAGGAAGAGTAATTAAGCAATAATAAACTTACAGATTTTTAACCCAATAACATTTCACTGAAAAGGAAGTGTTTTGTTGAAGTCTGTCGTCTCATATGAAGGGGGAATCTCTCCAACTGGGTCATAGACAGTAGTAAAACCAAACAGGGATTTCCTCACTCTGCCCCAAACAAAAAATAATAATGTGGCTGGAGTTTAGCTTTACTGCTCTGATAGCACACAATACTTGGGGGTTCCACCACTTTTTCACCTAGAACACAATATATGGCTGCTGTAAAACAATTAGGTCAGCCTAATTACTTTTTACTTTTACATCTTTTTAGTAGATTAGAACTGCCACTCAAGTACAAAATAAGACAATTGGAACATGTACAGCAGTGGTCTCCAAAAATTCTAAACAAACGGCCAGTTTAATGTCCCTCAGACTTTAAGGGAGCCGATTTGTGGCCAGTGGGAGTAGAAAATGTCCTGTTATCAATGGGAGTAAACAATGCCTCAGGCTTCGTGGTCAGTGGGAGTAAAACAAAAAAAATTTGAACTACATAGCACCTGTGGTTAGTAGGAGGAATGGTGCCCATCGTTGGTATCGGTGGGGGGGAATAGTGCCCCATCGTTGGTATCGGTGGGGAGGAATAGTGCCCCATCGTTGGTATCGGTGGGGAGGAATAGTGCCCCATCGTTGGTATCGGTGGGGAGGAATAGTGCCCCATCGTTGGTATCGGTGGGGAGGAATAGTGCCCCATCGTTGGTATCGGTGGGGAGGAATAGTGCCCCATCGTTGGTATCGGTGGGGAGGAATAGTGCCCCATCGTTGGTATCGGTGGGGAGGAATAGTGCCCCATCGTTGGTATCGGTGGGGAGGAATAGTGCCCCATCGTTGGTATCGGTGGGGAGGAATAGTGCCCCATCGTTGGTATCGGTGGGGAGGAATAGTGCCCCATCGTTGGTATCGGTGGGGAGGAATAGTGCCCCATCGTTGGTATCGGTGGGGAGGAATAGTGCCCCATCGTTGGTATCGGTGGGGAGGAATAGTGCCCCATCGTTGGTATCGGTGGGGAGGAATAGTGCCCCATCGTTGGTATCGGTGGGGAGGAATAGTGCCCCATCGTTGGTATCGGTGGGGAGGAATAGTGCCCCATCGTTGGTATCGGTGGGAGGAATAGTGCCCCATCGTTGGTATCGGTGGGAGGAATAGTGCCCCATCGTTGGTATCGGTGGGAGGAATAGTGCCCCATCGTTGGTATCGGTGGGAGGAATAGTGCCCCATCGTTGGTATCGGTGGGAGGAATAGTGCCCCATCGTTGGTATCGGTGGGAGGAATAGGGCCCCGTCATTGGTATCAGTGGGAGGGATAGTGCCACATTGTTGATGTCAGTTTCAGGAATTATGTCCCAATGCTGGTGTCAGTCAGAGGAATAGTGCCTCGTATCAGCTGGAAGAATAGTACCACAAGGGTTGCTTAAAGGCTAGCAAATGGCCTATGGATCCTGCTGCTCTGTGTCTCTTGTGAGACCAGGAATAGAGAGCAGTGCTGCAGCCAAGACAGCACTGTCTTGGTGACAGGTGTCAGGTAAGTGTTTAGGGATGGGGGGTAGGACACGTAGTGGGATGTTTTTTACCTTAATGCAGAGAATGCTTTAAGTGATTCTACAGACTTTTTTTTTCCTTTAAAGTATTAAAGTGCCCAAGCAATGAAAGGTAGTAGTGCCTGTAAGTACCCCTGTACTGTCCTGGGTACCATGTTGTATATTTGGATCAATGGGATTCTAAAAATACATTACTTCTCTCTGTGTCAGGCTTAAGCTCAGTGGCCCCTCTAGCTGTTCCCAATCCCAATCCCCCCATGCTTCAGCTGTGAAGTACCAGAGCCTTAGTGAGCACTGCTGTTACCTTAGACCGGCCTCTCTCAACCAGAGTTCTGTGGAAGCCCAGGGTTCCTCAAGAGGCTTCTAGGGGTTCCTTGAGCAGCTAGCAATGAATTCCAATATAAGGAGCATTATTCCCATTGACCATCACACTGCTGTACTGTTAGCTGTAGATATAGTAATGATAAGCAGAGGTTTCCTGAGTCTGGAGAGTTATTTCAGGGATTCCACTGTGTTACAAAGGTTGAGAAAGGCTGCTGTAGGCCCTTTTTAGGCCACTCACACTCAACGCCAAAAAACATGAAGGTTACAAAAACAGGTGGTAGGCTCCTTTAAATTGCATTGAAGCACTGGTAATCTAGCACTACAACATATCAACAGCAGAATTTCTAAGAATAAAGATTTCTAAGAATGTATTGTTTATTTGAAGGCACAATTCAAGGTATCTGCTGAGGCATGCACAATTCATGAATGGAATGGACTGTGAAATGTATGTGCTTCAGGGCAGTTAATCCGGCTTCAAGGCTATGTGCAGGGCTAAGCAACTCTCAAAATTTAGCAGTTAAGCACTGCAAAGAAGTTGCTACAGGAAATTGGTGCTGGATTTTTCACACTGAATTCTTCCATGCAGGATAATAGTAGCAAGCTGAAAAATTGTGCCATGATTAAATGCAGGGGTGGACAACTGCGGTCCTTCAGCTGGTATAGAACTACATGTCCCATGAGGCATTGCAAAACTGACAGTTACAATCATGACTTCCAGGGGGCAAAAGCAAGATGGGACGTTTCTCACTTTTCATAATGACTGTATGCATTAAGGACAGCCCAGTTGTTGACACAACCATATGATAAGGATCAGTGGAGGATGGGAATGTCTCTTTCTAAAATGAGGTGACCTTACAAATCTCAGCAAAGAAGTAAATGACAACAACCAAACATAATCAGATTATCCTTCAGCTGTTGCAGACACGATGCTAAAGACTTACATGGTGCTCTGAGGATAACCGGAAAGGAAGATGGCTCTTAGCCTGCTCTATGTGTACCAGGGAAGGTACACCACCATCAATGAGGTGGTAATGAAGTTGGCATAAATAGGTGACCTCCATGGAGATAGTTGAAATCTGCTACTTCTAAACAGTAGAAGTGATAGCTACTATTCCAATACCTAATACAGGGAAAGTGATCTCATCATTTTAATCACCTATATTTGTCCTGAATAGACGTTCATCCTGCTAATCAATACTAGTGCCAAGTGCCAAGGTGAGTTTTATGTTGACAGCACTACATTTTTAAAGTGCACTTAAATGTATGCTAGATGCACCAAAACTGGAAGGTTTTCTTTCAAATATGTAAGCTGTAATAGGGACCGGTAAAAACCCCTGTTTTCATTCCATCAGTACCCCATTGGGGAAGTCTCCATTCACTTCTTGTTCTGTAGAGACAAGTGGGGGTAAAATATCTCCAAAGTAGGAGAAATGCCCTCTTAGTTGCCACCAGAATAAGTGTCCCCATTGGATGATTTCCCCTCTAATCCTGTTCTGGGGGCAATTCAACATTTTGGTCTTTTCTCCTAGTAACAGTGGTCAGCAGGACAAAAGGCGAGCATGTATCCCTCTAAAAAGGGACATGTACAGCAATAAAAAAACACGAGAGTTGTTCTAACTACATACCGCTCTATTCAGAATGAGAACTGTTGGAACAACATGCAACGTGTATCATGCTGGAACATGCTTATGTTACAACCTAAATATGGGTGTAACTTAACATGTTCAAAATATGAACTTAACTGAAACTTCACTCTGTCAACATTGACTATTTTTAATCCTTAAATTGTTATTAAACCCAGGACCCTGCATTCACTATATCTGACCCCCCCCCCCCCTGGACTCCGCATTCACTATATCTGGTCTCCCCAGACCCCGCATTCACTATATCTGGTCTCCCCGGACCCTGCATTCACTATATCTGGTCTCCCAGGACCCCGCATTCACTATATCTGGTCTCCCCGGACCCCGCATTCACTATATCTGGTCTCCCCGAACCCCGCATTCACTATATCTGGTCTCCCCGGACCCTGCATTCACTATATCTGGTCTCCCCTGACCCCGCATTCACTATAACTGGTCTCCCACAGAACATGGAAATGCAATTATTTTAGTAAATATAAAACTGCTAAATATCTTTTCTAAGCAGTTAGAGCAGTTGTGACTTTATCAGTATCCAGCAGAGCACTGGTTAATCTTGTAGGAGGAGTTTTCGATCTCCCCTGACTGTCCTATGAGGTTGCATGACCCCTGACCCTCTGTCTGGGCAGAGCTGATTGGCCCTGTGCTGACCACATGCACTCTCCCAAGATAAAAAAAAAAAATTCTGTATCAATACACACCAAACTGAGCAGGTGCAGTGCGACTCCTAGAGCTCTGTGCTATAAACAGATGGATTGGGGACAGCAAAAGAAGGGGAGGATTAGAGAAGACAGGATCAAACACCCTTTTTATACAATGTGGAGGATTAACCCCTTAGGTTCCACAGTGAATATAACAAGCATGCTCTATTGCATATTGAGACTGATTTTACTGTTGTGAATTTAGTAACACTTTAAGCTGCTAGCATTAGTAAATAGATAGGAAAGTGTATTATATTTGTTTTAAACCTTTTTTTCACATTTCTTCAGTTACTTCCTACTTTCAATGCCTAGTCAAATTATGTCATACATCTCAGGAGTCTTTAGGAGGGAAGGGGGGGGGGGGGGTTCTTAGTTAGGCAAGCCCTCCTGCCTACATGCTTGAGCTAAGGCAGGTGGATTCCAGGAAGTAAATGCTACACGAATCATCTGCCCTTACTCAAGATAGCCACAGGCAGAAATACTAGGAAGCGTTTCTTGATTTCTCACGATTTGATTTCTTAGAAAAATAAAGCGCGGAGAGGCATGGATAAATGGGCAAGTTTGTTTTTAAAATTGAAAATAAATCACTTCACTTTGATGGATTGTGCAGACCGCTGAATCCTGGAGAAATCTTCACTGCAGGAATGCTGGTCCTCTTCCTTCATATGGCCTTCCGATGCTGTGGAATTCAGCAGCTTTGTATCTTTTAGCAGAACAGCGGTACAGATGTTCTGAAAAGACATGCCCCCCTCCCCCCCTCTCCATTAACGAAGGCTCCTTTACTGATTACACTGCTTGTAGCGTGATCTGTTAATGGAGAGTCTGATCAGCAACAGAATTCTCTCCCCTATTCACATATCATGTTACAGTGTAATCAGTGAAGGAGCTTTTCTCAGTGGAGGAGTGCGCAGGATGGGGCATGTTCTGATGTTTTACTCGAAGACCCAAAGCGGTTAACCTTTGCTGCCGGAAGATCAGAGAAAGGAAGAGGACAGGCATCCCTGCAGTGAGGATTCGGCTGAATGCACAACATGCTTTATTACAGGTGATGTGACAAAAGCTGTAGGAATTTTGTTTCTTTTATTTAAAACAATCCTCTTTGCCAGCATCCACAGAAGCTGATGCCAAACAGGAGCTTTTAAGGATTTCCGAAAAATCTAAATAGAGCTATTTTACAAACTATTTAAAATTGTCAGTATCCCTCATTAAATACATGGACAAAAGAGAAAAGAACCAATCCCCAGGCAGACTGTGTATCAAAAGGACCAATCAGGGGTCAGGAGAATGAATGGTCCTTATGGGGACATGTGGCATCTGCTTGTTGAGGAGTAGATAGGAGTTTGTGAAGTAAGCAAGCCATCGTAGTCTTCCAGCAGGTCAGCAGAGGCTGCAACACCGGCAGATCTGATACAATGTCATCTTTTTTAGCCAATCTCTGAATTATTGCATCTATTATTTTAGACCTTGATATTAATGGAAATGAGTGGTGAAAAAACATGAATGGGTTTAGGAGATCATTTGTGGTGTACAATGGTCCACATACATAGGGTGGTGTCCTCTACCAAGATGCTTTGCGCTCAGAGGTGTCCTTTCCCATCTCAGAAAGTTACTAGGTATGTACAGCTACTGTCTTACCTGTAGATAAAAGTTTCTGTGTGCGGAGGAAACTGATGGTCAGACGCATGATGGAAGCCTTGTCCAGATGGGAACTGATGTTCTGGGGCAAAGGAAGTTGGTGTGCCAACTCATAGAAGACCTCCGTCTCCTTACTTCTCCGACACCTTGCCGCATCTCGAGACTTTTCCTTCCTCCTCTCTGAACTGCTCCTATAAAAGAACATAAATACAAAATTAGAATACGTCGTTTTCAGTCACATCTCTACATTATAACATTTCAGACCTACATTAGAAACAATCAGGGGCAGATTCCTATGCACTGCAATGGGAATCCCAAAAAGAGAGAGAGAGGGGATTAGAACAATGACAAATCTGAAAGTGAGAGTAACAAATACCAAAGTATGAATTAAAAACCAAGCAGCGTGATTCATACTCAATCAGTTCATTATTTCTTCTATATGTAGTTTCTCTATATTCTCCAGCTTGTGTTCCAGTAGGTAAATACATTAAATGTTGATCTAAACCCACATGGAAGAAAAATATATTTGAAATACTGCAATTTTGGCCATATGCAATGTATATATATATATATATATATATATATACATATACACATATATATACATACATACATACATACATACACACACACATACATACATACACACACACATATATACATACACACACACATATATACATACACACACACATATATACATACACACACACATATATATATATATATATATATATATATATATATATACACACACACATACATACACACACACACATACATACACACATATATACATACACAATGTATTTATTATAGGTACTTATATAGCACCATCAATTTACGCAGCGCTTTACATATATATTGTACATTCACATCCCTAACCCTCAAGAGGTGTACAACCTATGGTCCCTAACTCACATTCATATACTAGGGCCAATATAGACAGGAGCCAATTAACCTACCAGCGTCTCTTTGAAGTGTGGGAGGAAACCAGAGTACCCGGAGGAAACCCACGCAGGCACAGGGAGAACATTCAAACTCCAGGCAGATGGTGCCGTGGTTGGGATTTGAACCAATGACCCTAGTACTGCCAGGTGTTAACCATTTAGCCACATGCATACATACACTGCATGTTGAAATGCATTTTTATTACAAAATATATGAAAAATATTTTTAAAAATGCATTTCGAATATACTGTAGGTCTTTAAAAATACAAATCTACATTTTTGGAATGAATTTACAAATATATGTAAAAATATATGTTAAAATTACATTACTATATATTGCGGTGTGTTAGCACGTTTTTCAGCGTTAAGAGTTTTTACAGCTAAAAAACTCCTCTAGAAACCCACTAGTCCTGAGTTTTTTTTCCAGCCAAAAAACATTGATGGACACATAGGATAACATGCTGGGGGGTTTACTGGCTGTAGAAAAAAAAAAAAACTTCAAAAGCCAAAAACAGCCACTGTAAAAACGTCCCGTGTGCATGAGGACTAAAGATCAAAGTGAAGTTCACCCCCATAGCCCCCCCCCCCCATACTTACCTGAGCCCGATCTCGATCCAGCAATGTACACAAAAACAGAAACTCTCTCCATCCTCATTGGCTCAGACATAGCAGTGGGAGCCATTGCCTCCTGCTGGTGTCAATCACAGCCAGCGAGGAAGAAGCAGAGGGCCAAGGCGAGCCACGCTCTGTCAATGTGGACACAGAGCTGTGCTTGGCAGCAAGCATGCACAAGTGCCCCCATAGCAAACGCACTGGGAGGAGCCGGTGTGCTGGCGGGGGACCTGAGATGAGGAGGATCGGGGCTACTCTGTGCAAAACCATTACACAGAGCTGGTAAGTTTGCAATTTAAAAAAAAAAAAAAACTGCAATTCTTTACAATCTTAAGGGTGTGAATAAGGTTCAAATGGGCAGTATTTTCACTATGAAGCTCAGATCAAGAACACGGGGACAAGGACTTCAAACAAGGAGGAGGAAAATTCAAAACTAATCCAAAAAAGTATTTTTTTCTAGTAAAATAGACGAATAAACGATTCAGGTCAGGGGTCTCCAAACTTTCTAAATAAAGAGCGAGTTTTACTGCCATTCAAACTTTAGTGGGACCGGACTGTATCCAGTGGGAGTAAATGTGTCAGGTGTGGCGGGCAGTGGAAGTTACACAAAGGTCAGTAGGAGGAATAATGCCCCATCATTGGTGTCAGGGGAAGGAGGGAGTACCCCATCTTTGATACTAGGGGGAGGAATAATGTCCCATTGTTGGTGTCCGTGGGAGGGATACTTCCCCATCATTGTTGTCAGTGGAAGGAGTGCCCCATCACTGGTACTAGGGGAGGAATAATGCCCCATTGTAGTTGCCAGTTGGAGACAGAGAGTTGCATTGTTGGTGTCAGTGGAAGGAATAGTGCCCTCGGTTGGCGTCAGAGGTTGAGCGTTTGCCCCATTATTGGTGTCAGTGGGAGGAATAATGCTCCATCATTGGTGTCGGTAGAATTAGGAGAAATGCCCCATCATTGGTACTAGGGGGAGGAATAATTGCTCCATTGGTGTTGCCAGTGGGAGACAGAGTGTCAATGTTGGTGTCAGAGGAAGGAATAGTGCCTCTGTTGGTGTCAGAGGAAGGAATAGTGCCTCTGTTGGTGTCAGAGGTTGAAGGTTTGCCCCATTATTGGTGTCAGTGGGAGGAATAGTGTCCTATTGTTGGTGTCAGAGGGATGAATTATGCCCTACTGCTTGTGTCAGTGGGAGAAATCGTGCCTTGTATCAGTGGGAGGAACAGAGTTCCACAGACCAGATAAAGGCAGGCAAAGAGCTGCATATGACCCATGGGCTCAATTTTGGAGACCATTGATCTGGGTAAAAAAGGTGATTGGACTTACCTGCAAGGCTGGCCATACATTGCACAATTTTCTTGTACAATTATCTTTTAGTTTTACAAAAACCATATAATATGGAGGTCAAACCTAAACGTTTTCAATTTGTATGAAATCAGGCAGGCCTACATAGCTGAAGGTAAATCTAAAAGGAAATGGAACAAGAAAATTATATACCATATGGCCAGCATTAGGCTACGTTCATACTAGCTTTGTCAGCAGGCGTCAGACAGACATTTGGGAAGCGTTTTTAACGCTTTTCAAACGCCTATGAAAATTCTGCACATGGCAGCACACAGTGCTGTTCACACTGAAGTGTTAGTGATGCGTAGCAGCAAAACAGACGCCTCATGTCAAGTCAGGAGGAGTTGAAGCCTCCCATTCAAGTCTATGGTGCCGCTCCTCAAATGCTTGGCAGGTGTCTGTGGGGTGTTTGCGAGGTGGTTGCAGAGCGTTAATACCATTTAACTTCATTACAGGCATTTGTGGTGCGGTTTTAACGCTTGGTAAACGCCTAACACCTCAAAAATTAAAAATGCACACAGGGCGTTTGACAGGCTTCTGGGAAGCGTTTTTAATGATCCTCAAGCACTATAGGGGTGTTGGGCAAGAGTTAGAGATAAGTCAAGTGTGATTGGACACAGCTGATCATATGACCGAACCAACATCTTCGGCTCTTTCCATTGACCAGTGATCCGCTGTGTCCGAGGGACACAGCGCACCGCCGATCACCGTGCTGCGCGCTCCCGGAGCCGCGCATGCGCGGTTAGAATGAGACATCATATGACATCATCCCAGAACAGGGGAACCACCTTGCATCTGTCATTGGACTATATGGCAGACTGCAGCTGGTTAAAACAGTATATCTAAAGATAGTGAAATATTTGCAGATAGACAAATAGAGTGAAAGGGAGCCTTTAGTCCCCGGTCACACTGGGTAGGACTTGGCATGCGGTCTGCATGCCATGTGACATGCAAATCGCATGTCAATTCACACTTTATTGTCCGCAGTTATAGCGGTCATATCGGTGCGGTTCCAACTTGGTCGGAGCCGCACCAATTTTTAAAGTAGTGCATGCATTACTTTTGGTGCGATTTGCATAGACATCTGTGTCAGATCCAGTGAAGGAAAAATCACCCCAAAGCAGAATGTTTCCACCACCATGTTTCACAGTTGGGATGGTGTTATTGGGGTCATAGGCAGCATTCCTCTTCCTCCAAACACGGCGAGTTGAGTTGATGCCAAAGAGATCAATTTTGGTCTCCTCTGACCACAACACTTTCACCAGTCCTCCTCTGCATCATTCAGATGTTAAGTGGCAAACGTCAGACGGCCTGGACATGTGCTTTCTTGAGCAGAGGGACCTTGCGGGCACTGCAGGATTTCAATCCTTGTCGGCGTAGTGTGTTACCAATTGTGTTCTTGATGACTGTGGTCCCACCTGCCTGGAGATCATTGACAAGATCCTCACGTGTAGTTCTGGGATGATTCCTCACTGTTCTTATGATCATTGACACTCCACGAGGTGAGATCTTGCATGGTGCACCAGACCTAGGGAGACTGACACTTGTTTTGTGTTTCTTCCATTTGCGAATGATTGCACCGGCTGTTGTCACCTTCTCACCAAGCTGTTTGTCATTAGTTTGGTAGCCCAGTCCAGCCTTGTGTAGGTCTACAATCTTGTCCCTGACATCCTTGGACAGCTCTTTGGTCTTTGCCATGGTGGAGAGATTGGAATCTGTTTGATTTCTCCTGTGGACAGGTGTCTGTTATACAGGTAACAAAATGAGATTAGCAACACTCCCTTTAATAGACTGCTTCTAATCTCAGTTTGTTATCTGTATGAAAGACACCTGGTAGCCAGAAATCCTGCTGAATGATAGGGGATCAAATACTTATGCAAATCAGTGCATCATTTGTTAGACATGCATTTCTTTTGAATTTTTTGTTGCTATTCTGTCTCTCAGTGTTACAATACACCTACCATTCGATTTTTAGACGGATCATTTCTTTGTGAGTGGGCAAACATTCAAAATCAGAAGGGGATCAAATACTTATTTCCTTCACTGTATCTTACAAATCGCAACTCAAATTGCAATTACATCCCAATTTTGAAATCGTGTGATTTACAGTGAAGTTTCACGATTTCAAAGTCGGGATCAGTGTGTGAGTGGGGGGGGTAAGGGTCCATTCACACTTGTGCATTGTACATGCACTAAAAATGCACGTGTTAATGCTCATTACCAAAACACATGACCATGTTCTACACAGAAGAGCCCCCTGCAGTGCACCACAATGCATGTACCCTGTTGCATAGTGTCTTGCATTTTAAACATCTGGCCATTATTTCTCCCATTGCGGTGTGCTGGCAGCCCCTTCTACAACCTGCCCACTGCTTTGCATTTATTTGACTTGGACCCTATGAGACGAGGCGCACGTCCTCCCCCTTGCCGATTATGTAAGCGTGCCATTACTTTGTGTGTTTTTGTCGGAGCGGATTAAACCCCCAGTACTCTCGGTGACAACACCCCTCACTTCTTAATGCCGGCTCTGATTTACGGAATGCTCCTAATGCATCTGGAATGAGTATGCAAAGATTTCCATCATCCCGAGGAGTCAACTTTAGGAAAGAAAAAAAGTGCCTCCATTTCACATCAGATAGAAAATAAAAAGTGGCTCGTGTCTGCCCACTGTGTACATACTGTAGAGAGGAGCCCAACCATTACCAAGCGACATGTGGACAAGGACACTACAGACTCTCCATCAGGATGAATGGAGCCACTGGGACACATCGAATATCTCCCAATATATACCCTCCTATGACCTGTTAGTGGAGGGCATTAGGCTTACTAGGGTTCAACTGGTTGTAAACCTTTATATTTACCCAGTGCTGTGACTGGCCTCAGGTAGTACACAAAGATTAAACAAATCCTCCAACTTAAGTTGTACCTGTTTATCTGCAGCCATCATTTCCCCACATCGGTCCAAAACACATAAGTTACAAAGCATTTCTGAGCTTCGGAAGGCAGAGGTAGGGAGCTGATGTCACACAGCATAGAGCAGGGAGCCAAGTATAATCTGAAACCTGAGTGGAGGAAAGACACCGCCCTCTACACAGTCTCATTAGGAAACATGCACAGCTAACTGAGCCTGAAAATCACCTGCTATGTGAAGGAGGGGGGCCTGGCAGTTTCCCAGGATTGCTTGGTGTCAGCATGTGTGTTTGGAACACGCAGTGTATGTTTGATGCGGTCATGTGTACTGCTCTATGCACACTACAAATCCCACAGTCCAAAGTCCATGTCATGAGCAGGCAAGGGTGGCTATGTTCCTACATACAGTGGAACCATATAAAAATAAAAAAATAAAAAAAAATTAGAAATTGGAGATTTGGAGGCAAAATACATAGCTGTGGCCAATTGGCTGCAGCCTCCGATTAACAAAATTTGTCCAGCATATCCATACAACTTCTGTTCCGCACACGCTCCTGGCTGAACAGGGAGGGCCGCACAGGTTCCTGGCTGAACAGGGAGGGCCGCACAGGCTCCTGGCTGAACAGGGAGGGCCGCACACGCTCCTGGCTGAACAGGGAGGGCCGCACACGCTCCTGGCTGAACAGGGAGGGCCGCACACGCTCCTGGCTGAACAGGGAGGGCCGCACACGCTCCTGGCTGAACAGGGAGGGCCGCACACGCTCCTGGCTGAACAGGGAGGGCCGCACACGCTCCTGGCTGAACAGGGAGGGCCGCACACGCTCCTGGCTGAACAGGGAATTCTCAGTTTTAGTGTCACTTTAATTCCCTTCAGGTGCATCCATTGGGATAATTAACTAAACAGAGCATCTCTGAGAGCTCCCAATCTTCCTCTGAATCCGATATTTAAATGAAAAAAAGATTAAAAAAAAAACAACTGACTTTGCAAACAGGGTTAATTAAAATACATAAATAGTAATAGAAATAATAAAAATAAAATAAAAATAAACCAGAAATTATGTAATTTAATACTAATACAAATAATAAAAATAAATATTAAAAATAAATGAATAAAAAAATATATAAATATACTACTACTGGTATTATTCTTAGTACTACTACTATATAATAGAAAACAAATGAATACAAAATTTATACTACTACTAATATGAAAATTATAAAAATAAATAAAATTGATTTCTATATTGTTTCAATCTGCTCCATAACATTGTGATTTGCTTGACAGATGACGGAATTCTTCTCCGGAGCACAAGAGTTTTTTTAATTAAAGCTCCCTGGTCCAAATATAAACATGTTTACTTTATTCTGCAGGAGGAAGCCAATGTTTCTTAAGGGATGCACAACAGGAAAAGCCTGCGACTCATTGATCTGCGTTCTTATGAAGGCATCAGTGTGGCTGGTCAGCAGTACAATATTGTACTACCAAGGGAGCAATACCGAGGCCAAAAATAACAGCTCATGTCATGGGAACATGCCCCAGAGATACTGCTGGCCGGTTCTGGTGCTGAGATTCATCCAAATGTCCTTTTATTCTGCAATTTCCCCCAATCTGCATCTCTTTTGTTAACATCATATGTACAGGAGCTTTATAAAAGTAAAGCACGGGCCCTATCCTCACCTTCAGTGATGACCTGGGGGTCCAATTGAAAGTAAAAGGTGGAAATGGTGGAAAAGATGCACTATAGTACTGTTCTCACTCGGTTTGCAAGTCCAGGGGCCGATGCACTCATCTTGATGACATCACAGGGCACCCAACTGCCACAGAGCAGGGTAGAAGAATTTGTGGGATCTGGTCTGGCAGGGTGGAGGAGCCTAAAGGAGTAGGGGTTCAAGTAAGTATGGGCTCTTTATTTCAGGTACTTATATAGCGCTGTCCATTTACGCAGCGCTTTACACATATATATTGTACATTCACATCAGTCCCTAACCCTCAAGGGGTGTACAATCTAAGATCTCTAACTCACACTCATACATACATATACTACGGCCAATTTAGACAGGAGCCAATTAACCTACCAGCATGTCTTTTGGAGTGTGGGAGGAAACCAGAGTACCCGGAGGAAACCCACGCAGGCACAGGGAGAACATGCAAACTCCAGGCAGGTGGTGCCGTGGCTGGGCTTCGAACTGCCCGGCGGAAGTGCTAACCATTTAGCCACTGCCTTTCACACTAATGCTGAAGTGTGATGCCCTCTAAAGAACAATCTGCATCCGGAACGTTTTTTTTAAAAGGCAGTAAGGAGGTGTTTTAACCGATTTAGCCCTGTAATATCATGAGACAATCGCGTGCATTTCACGGGGTTGCGATGTGGCCCCAATGAACTCAATCAGTGAGTTGGACAGACGGTACTGCCTGCAATCCCATGTTAAAAATGTAGCAACTGCAAAGGAAAGCATCGCAACATGTGTACAGTCCCATCCAGTTAGTTGCCAATACAGGTGAGTGGCAAAACTGTAGCACAGCCACCTGTATTTATACCCCCCTCCCAACCGCCACCCATGTGACAGAGACCAAAAACTGCTCTTCCCAGTCCCTTACATGTATATGAGCACTTAAAGTGTTACTAAGCCCAAAACAGTAAAATCAGTCTGTATATGCAGCAAAGCATGTTTGTTATACTCGCTGTGGAACCTAAGGAGTTAATCCTTTGCATTGTGTAAAAAAGGCAATTCGATCCCGTCTTCTCTGATCCTCCCCTTCTTCTGCTGTTCCCAATCCATCTGTTGATAGTACAGAGCTCTGGGAGTCACTCTGCACATGCTGGACTGAAATTGCTTCCTCTGATTCCACTGCACACTGTGAGCTTCTCAGAATGTGCATTAGACGCAGCAGTAAGTCAGGTAGAGCCCACCTCACATTTCGCTGGAGGATGTCCGGCATCATCTAGCACTTTCCTCCCCAGCTTGCCTGTCTCTGGCCATCCGCTTTCATTCATCTGATTTCAGTTCTTTCAATCATGGAGGCTCAGCTTCACATGTAATCAACCTAGGAATCCC